>NW_015505215.1:711060-727060 GCF_001515645.1 Sinocyclocheilus grahami | reverse complement strand
TAAAGCAAAAGGAGCCCCTACCAAGTATTGAGTACATGTACAGTAAATTAACATACTTTCCAGAAGGCCAACAATTCACTAAAAATGTTTTTTTTATTGGTCTTATGAAGTATTCTAATTGGTTGAGATAGTGAATTGGTGGGTTTTTGTTAAATGTGAGCCAAAATCATCACAATTAAAAGAAGACTTAAACGAGTTTAACAATTTGAGTTGAATTTCTGAAATAAATGAACTTTCCCACGACATTCTAATTTATTGAGATGCACCTGTACACACATGCTATACAGATCATGTAGAGTCGTGCATTAATTTGAGTGCTGACAGTTATTATGGGAGTGGCTTGATGGAGCGCAGGAGATGCAGATAATGATCTTGACCCTTAAGAAACTTTAATTAATGCTGTCACGTAACAAATATGTTGAAATATAAAATTAAAGGACTTGTTAATTACTACATTGAAATAAAAATGTAAAGCCTGTACAAATATTAGAAATCGGGAATATAAATAACTGGGAATCGTGTAAACAATTTAAATAAAATAAAAACAGTGCACATTTCATTTATCTATTATAACATTTATGTAGTTTTGTGCGCTTGGCTGTTTCCTTATAAAAGTCCAAAAATTGGGCAAGTTTTTCGTCAGGTGTCTTTTTTAATTATATGATGTCATTACGTTGCTGTCTTGCCGCCAGCCAATCGCTGCATCGATAAATAGCCCCTTTTAAACCAACCCATGATCGCGCAATTATCTCAGATAACTCAATCCAGCCAGACTAATCAACAACAGGTGCGTTCGAAGAACCGAATTAGCCAGATCCTGATTACCGCGATGATATAATCTTGAATGTGACATTTCATCTCGGATATAATAAGCGACGTACGAAGAACGGGCCCCAGCACTGTTTGTTCTTTTTCCAGTTTAACGTACATAAAAAAAATAAATTAAATAAAAAATCAACCCAGCCTAAGCTTGTTTGCCGTTCAAACTTTTGTACAGTGTAGCTGAATGTGAAGGCATCACTGAATTAAAAAGGGACGTATTCTACTTATTACATATTATTGGTGTATTACACTTATTAGTGCAATGCAGTCAAGTCTGAAACAGTGCTTGGAAAAACAGTATTTGTGTAATAATCATTCAAGCACAACATACTAAATCAATTGACGAGTAACTGCTAATATTATTTAAAGCTAAACGTCCTTCCTTGGATAATAATAAATGCACTCAAAGAAAAAGTGGAAAAGACGAGCTAAAACTATTAAAATAATTTTCTTGATGACAACTGATGCTAAATTGCGTATAAAACAATACAATGCTTTACTGTTATGCTAACTCGCTAACTAAAGCATGTTAGCCCGTGAGCGCACATTTTCCCCGGTAAGAAATTAACATTTATCATCACACTCACTTGAAGTTGCCGGTCTCGTAGAGCTTTTAATCTTTCTTTCCTTTTCAAAGCTTGCTCTTGTAAAGAACCCACAGGTTTCTCCATGGTGAAAATAAAGCACGGGTAGCAGGATCGATGAATCTGTAATCGGTTATGCAGGCTGCTCAGCGCTTGCTAGAAGAGCACCGAACACATCGATTTTGCTACTCAGACTTGAACATTTAAAAACTACCTGTAAATATGTAAATAACACATTTATATATACTATAATACACTTACTAATTACAGTTACAACATAATGATAATATCACATTCCTGATATAATAAAAAAAAAAGTAAAAAAAAAAAAAAATTAGTCTGTGCATATAAAATGATGGTATTTTTATCATTTGATTATTAAGTTACTCGGAATGCACTGATACTAGTGACATACGCAGGACTCCGGATGTTTGTGAGTTTGGTGATTGACTCTGTAAATTCTGATTTGTGCAATACTTTTATGCATCTACATGAGCTTAGAAGGATGTGCATTTGCTTTCTACTGAAAAATCACCAAATATACAAAAATATTGTCATTTACATACTCCAATGTCATGTAATTTCCTTTTTTCCATGAAACACAAAAAGTGATTCCGGAGCTTGTGTTTTTCACACAAGGAAAGTGGATGGTGATTTATAAATCATTATATAAATCATAAATACATTAATATTTTAGCTAGCACTATGAGCTAATCATTTCATGTTATGGCTGAAAACTGATAAATGGCTGATTTAAAAAAAATCTAAACTATTAAAAAATATAATACAATCAAATTTATAGTTTACAACTGCATATAGACTTTAAAACATGACAGTAAAATATATCATACAGATAACCAATAGGCTACTATATGCTCTGGTCGGTTCAAAAAAGAAAGAACAAGTAACATTTATAAAGATTTATAAAGACAAATTTTAATGTAAGTGATCAACACATTTAAAGGAACACTCCACTATTTTTGAAAATGGGCTCATTTTCCAACTCCCCTAGAGTGCAGCAGGCAAGCAGGTGGTCACGTTGGTTATGTTGACGGAAGTTAGCTTATTTTCAGGTGCTGCGTAATATCATTGTGCCTGCTGCCACCCATGGTATGGCAGCAAAGTTCCTTGATTATTACGCCGGAATGAGAGTATAGTTCCTAGCCATATCGGCCTAGAAAATTTTCATTTTCCCGTCAGTCTTAGTACACGATGTAACTACAGAAGAGTCAAGTTTTAAATAGGAAAAATATCGAAACTCTTTGGTCATTTTTGAGCGAGATGCTAACGGTCTAATCAGATTCAATGATCTATGCTAAGCTACAGCTAAAAGTGCTACCGCCAGACCCGGAGATCGGCTGAATGGATTCGAAAACGGTAAAACTCAACTGTTTAACTCTAGGGGAGTTGGAAAATGAGCCTATTTTCAAAAATAGTGGAGAGTTCCTTTAATACATGAACACACACAGCTCTATGCATAAATAAAATCAGAAATCACAACTCTTCTGAATAGAAAAAAATGACCCACACAAGTTCCCCAAACAGGCAAACAAACACCCCGAACATGACATGGTGTGGAATGTAGGGCATTGCCATGGCAATACAGCTGCCTCTAGGTCCATCCTCTTCCCAGTGACCAAACAGTCACAAAGATGCACTTAGCAATGGGATTAATACAAATTGTGCAGTATGACCCACTCTCTCTTAGACTATCATTTTATTTAATTATTAAAATGAGTAAAAAATTTTAAATATTTTATTGTTTAAAGTTAATGGGCACATATTGGTAAAAGGGGTAATAGAAAGGATGCATTGTTTAAGCTGTGGTATCTTTTAATCTATGTCAGAAGGTTACAGTCAAAACCATATTGTTGTTCCAGTAAGGCACCAAACACAATAGACCTTACAGAATTATGCTAAATGTGGTGGTGTCATTGCACATGCACTTATAGACAAAAACAAATGTGCCAAATGAAAACGGGCAAGACAATAAATGGGTCATTCAGTCTCTTTACCAACACAACTTTATTTGCATAGAGTTTGCATGGGTGCTCAAGGGATCCAATGACTATGGATCTTGAATGATTTTGAATGTAAAATTGTGATATTTTACTCTCAAAAGCTTGAGGTGTGGAAAAACAACTCGTCAAGTCACACAAGGAATATTAATACTTCATAAGACATGGCTGCCCAAATGCACGAATTAGGGGGAAAACACTTTTATTTTCTTCCTATATAACTTCTGTGGATACCACTCTGTCAATAGCTTTTCCTTGAATTACCGTGGTTTGTTCTCTATACCAATTCATCTAGATCCTGTTTGTTTCTAAATGGTGAACTGAGAATTTGTTTTGTGGAGAATAAATACTACTGCAGTGTGTTGTGTAGAATAATGATGACACTGTGTTTTGGTTTTACTTGTGCCTCCAAAGCGTTTTCAGGCTCTCCAACCTCAGGTGTCCACCCCTGTAGTTAAAATAAATGACAACTAATTAACACGAGCAATGTGACAAATCCCAATTATGATCCAAAATCACAGCAAAACCCCGAGATAGAGGTGTGCGCGGGACTTTTTTAGTCCCGCTCCCGCAAGGTTCTATTCTATTTATTGGTCTTGTCAAGTGTCTTGAATTTATTGACTTTGACTTGAATTTATATGAATTATCTTCAGACACAAAATTCGTTTAATATTTAGTAGGAAAAAAAGTGTCAGAGAAAATAAAAATGTTGTACAAAAATTTTATTTCTTATTTTTATTCGTCTTGTCAGGATACAATTCATTTAACATTGACAACACAATATGGAAAAAGTGTCCCAGAGAGAAAAAAAATACAAATGTAGGTTGTACAAAAATAGCCTATTAGCTATTTTTATTGGTCTTGTCAAAATACTAAATTCATTTGACATTTTTCTATTAACACAGTAGGAAAAGTGTCGCAGAGAAAAATAAATAAATATGACATCTTTCATTTAAAAACTAAATTATAGGCTAAGCAAAATATAAACAAAACCGAGTTGAACGTCCTTCAAGGACAGCGCATCCACACTTTGCTCCATCCTTATTCTGCTCTGTCACTCATCGACAACCTGCCTGTTCTGTCTGAGGGCCGTATATTTATCACTGGTACAGCCTGCTCTGAGCATCGTTATGCATATTTTTATCCGTCTGGTCAGGATACAATTCATTTAACATTGACAAACAAATAGGAAAAAGTGTCCCAGAGAGAAAAAAAATACAAATGTAGGTTGTACAAAAATAGCCTATTAGCTATTTTTATTGGTCTTGTCAAAATACTAAATTCATTTGACATTTTTCTATTAACACAGTAGGAAAAGTGTCGCAGAGAAAAATAAATAAATATGACATCTTTCATTTAAAAACTAAATTATAGGCTAAGCAAAATATAAACAAAACCGAGTTGAACGTCCTTCAAGGACAGCGCATCCACACTTTGCTCCATCCTTATTCTGCTCTGTCACTCATCGACAACCTGCCTGTTCTGTCTGAGGGCCGTATATTTATCACTGGTACAGCCTGCTCTGAGCATCGTTATGCACATGCTGAGCACAGACCCAGCAAATAAAACGCTTGACGTTTAAAGCATGCGTGCAGCGCGTGCATCCTGAGTGCAAGCTGTACGGTGGTCAATAAGAATAAAGCATAGATATGCTGTTCTAAATGGACGTTGGGAACGGGGTATTGATAGACCGCCCGTTCCCGTTCAGAATGCAGACCTCTACCCCGAGATACAATGAATCAGAGGCAGAGCCAATGTCCCAATGTGCAAATTTCAGTCAAGATGGAAACATCAAATATTCAAACAGCGTTCACTATACATAAACACATTTTTTTATGCATTGCACAGCCACGACAAACAAACCCCTCATCCCCAAGACTCGAGGCTTCTTTCATTTTTGGTGAACTATCCCTTCGGGCTGCACAATTAATCGCATTTCTAATCGCAATTACAATTAGGGATGCCACAATTACATAATCGTTCAAAGCAGCAATTAATCGTTCAAAGTTCACTTATGTTATTCTGCATGCTTAAGATGCTTTTTTCTCTCTACATGTTATCTTAAGGGTTTTTCCATTGTTTTAATATTAGTTTTAGTATAACATTATAACACCATGCATATTTTTACGTTGCTTCAAACAAAGGTGTATACATAATTCATTTCATCGTAAATTAATAATCGCAATTACAATTTCAAATGAATAATCGACAATTATGATTTTTGTCATAATCGTGCAGCCCTACAATCTAAAAAATGCTGGGTTAAATACAACCCAGTGCTGGGTAAAATAGGGACAAACCCAGCAATTGGGTTGTTTTGACCCAGCGGTTGGGTTACTACCCAGAAGGTTGGGTTAAATGTTTAACCCAACCTTCTGGGTAGTAACCCAACCACTGGGTCAAAACAACCCAATTGCTGGGTTTGTCTCTATTTTACCCAGCACTGGGTTGTATTTAACCCAGCATTTTTTAGAGTGTACTATCCCTTTAAATAGCATGACAGAAATTCAAAATCTTTGGAATGAATTGAGATGACAGGAAAAATGCATGTTTATACATTTATATCACAATCAGCTGTGGCACTACGATGCTCAATGGTTTCCCCTTATCTTGTGCAGCTTTGAGGCTGAACTGCTCCAGGCTGTTTCTTGCTTTGCTCTCTACTGCCTCTGTATCGCTCGAGAGGAGTGGAGCGCGAGCGGGGTAATGCGTGCACAGACAAGTGCGTTCAACTCCTCTAGAATTCCTCCAGGAGAAATGAAATGCACATTTATCCAAGCGCCTAAACCGCGATATTTCTCAAATGTTGCTCTCTACATTCTCTAGTTTCTTTGCTCAGAATTGTCCTTTTGACCCGCCTTCCATCTAAAAGACATGCAACTTTGGCAGCGCTTGGCAACCAGGTAGTGGACAGCTGTACAGTAGCATGCAGTTTCTAGCAAACAGTATTCCCTGGATCTTCGCTGAGTCAATCCATGGCCCCTTCGTTTGTGGATGTATATTCAGATGGTCTGACTAACGCCTAAGTGGAGGAAACACGCAGAAGGGCGAGGGAGAATGGCTTCGAAAGAGCGACTGTACGAGCTGTGGATGTTATATTACACTAAGGTGAGTCATGAGCGGGCGATCGCGCGAGCCACTCGACACCTGTTGGCTTCGGAGTTTATGTTGTCGCAAACTTGCCACTGTCATTTCATTTTATATCGCATCCTGCATATAGTTAAAAGGCAAGCATATTCGCCATAATTCCTATCCGCTTTGTGTTGAAACAGTTTCAGGAAGTGCGTCCGTGGTTATTTTTTGGGAAGGTTGCGCTTGCACGTACACAGTGAAAACATTTTGACGCTCACTTAATATTTCATCAGCAGTGTTGGGGAAAGTTACTTTTAAAAGTAATGCATTGCAATATTGCGTTACTCCACAACAAAGTAACTAATTACGTTACTTAGTTACTTTTTATGGAAAGTAATGCGTTGCGTTACTTTTCCTTTAAATAGCATGACAGAAATTCAAAATCTTTGGAATGAATTGAGATGACAGGAAAAATGCATGTTTATACATTTATATCACAATCAGCTGTGGCACTACGATGCTCAATGGTTTCCCCTTATCTTGTGCAGCTTTGAGGCTGAACTGCTCCAGGCTGTTTCTTGCTTTGCTCTCTACTGCCTCTGTATCGCTCGAGAGGAGTGGAGCGCGAGCGGGGTAATGCGTGCACAGACAAGTGCGTTCAACTCCTCTAGAATTCCTCCAGGAGAAATGAAATGCACATTTATCCAAGCGCCTAAACCGCGATATTTCTCAAATGTTGCTCTCTACATTCTCTAGTTTCTTTGCTCAGAATTGTCCTTTTGACCCGCCTTCCATCTAAAAGACATGCAACTTTGGCAGCGCTTGGCAACCAGGTAGTGGACAGCTGTACAGTAGCATGCAGTTTCTAGCAAACAGTATTCCCTGGATCTTCGCTGAGTCAATCCATGGCCCCTTCGTTTGTGGATGTATATTCAGATGGTCTGACTAACGCCTAAGTGGAGGAAACACGCAGAAGGGCGAGGGAGAATGGCTTCGAAAGAGCGACTGTACGAGCTGTGGATGTTATATTACACTAAGGTGAGTCATGAGCGGGCGATCGCGCGAGCCACTCGACACCTGTTGGCTTCGGAGTTTATGTTGTCGCAAACTTGCCACTGTCACAGAGAATATAATGTGTTATCTAATTTTTTTATTTTAAATCTTTAATTACAACGCCGAGGTACTTTAACTACATACTTGAATTGTTTCGAGTTTTTTTTTTGTATGCTGAAATGCTTTGGATTTACTTGTGAATTAGCTATGTCCGATTCGCGAACGAATCGTTCTTTTGAGTCGCTTTGCTGAGCAGGTCTCTCGTCAACAATTCACTGACTAGAGAATAGAGAATTGTATGTTTACAGTTTGGGAGTTGACAGTTTTATCATCAGTTTTATGACTTTTATTTTTATGAGCTGAAAGTGGTTGTAAAGTGAACTGGGGCCCATGAAATTGCAATGCAAACTTTTAATAATGCTTAATCAAAAAGCAAAGAAAAAATAAATAAAAGAAAAACAGTATCCGAATGTGCAGTGTTAATATTTTCCATATTCATTTCTAACCTGTATTTTAATTTGTGTTTTAGGGTTACAATGTCTCTAAACCTAACGGATAATGTCCTGCTCCTCAGACCACTGATGTTTTTACTTTTTTAACTACATTGTTATCATCATTAATATGTGTGTACCTATGGATTTTTATTTTCTGAGACATTTAGAATATGTAATATGCCATGCAAGGATGTCTGGGGCCACTTGATTATGTCATGAAGAATCACTGAATCATTTTTTTAGCCGTTTGAAAGAAACTATTCTGGAATAACCTGATTCACAGAAATGATTCGAGCTTCCCATCACTATGAATGGGAAATAAATGGACATTCCACATTAAGGATGGTTATACTGACAACACCCTCTGGCGGACTGGTGCATACAAAGGCCACACTGCACTCTTGCACATTTTTGAGAGCAATTATCAGTCGGGCATCCATGTATTCCATCTGAAACTCTGTCATTATGGCCACTTCACTGGTCAGCAGCTGAAGTCAGCTGTAATGCCTCACTATTGCAAGTGTTCTTTATGAATGGCTACCATGGTAACCAAAACAGCAGGTGCAGGATACAAGAAACACCAGGGGTCACCATAGAGAAATGTTTTAATTTGGCACCCACACTCTTTAAAAAATATAGTTAGCAGATTGCATGGAAAATAAGCTTTGTGAATTATTCAAAAGTGTTCCAGTCTGGACTTGCTGGTCTTGGCACAAAGTTCTCCAGATAGCTGGCAGTGTTTCTCTAGATCTCATCCATTTTATAATCTAAAAAGGAACCCTTTGTCATTTTATTCCCATTTATTAATAACTTCACACGTACAGCTAACAGGGATCCATACCATGGATGGACTTGTTCCACTGACTTGTTGCAGCAGGCGTATGGGTCTGCCTTTTCCCACAGTTACACGGATATAAATGTGATTTTCTGTGAAACAAGGATAAAAGGCGTAATGTATGTGATTTTTGCACACCCATATTTATGAATTAGTTTCCCCTTGCATGGTTGACAGCACAATGCTTTCCAGTGTTTTGAATCTTGTTTGAAACACCCATTTTAATGCCTCTGCTGGCTACTGTCTGCTGCGATTTTAAATGGATAAGGTTGAAAATTTGCTTGTTTTTCTCTGGGCTCCTGAGGCCTTGCTCTATTTTAAACTCATTTAAAGCTCTCCTCAGCTATTATGCAAGTCATTTGACCGTAGAATGAGTCCTATGTCCTTCCAATGTAATGAGGTCTCATGGAAAGATTGTCAATTTTATTACATTTTATTTTAATTTTGTATCATAATTGCAATTACATGTTATTTTAGAATCTGGTTACAGGCATAACATGTTTTCTCAAGATGTTAGCTTGAAGTCAGCATACATTAAAATTCACCCTATTTATTTTTTTTAATTTGTTACACTTGGATGTACATCACTGTACAGTAGGGATGTGCTGTACGACTAATTTCACTGCCATTTAAATAGAAAATTTGTAACCAACTAGTTGTCTAATCTAAAATTAAGAAAATGTCAGAAGACAATTGTATTGTGTGATCCATTTGAAACACTAAAACTATGATTCAACATGTCAAATAATCCCAGATATCTTATTATGCAACTTGATCTTATTTTCTATCAAGCGGATAAAATTTACAACACTGACAGCAACAAAAACAGCAGATGGGTTGAATGACAATGCAAATTCACTCTCTGACAGTAGGTGGCGCTTTTGGACAAGCAAAAATACAGTGGTTACCATGGTTGCCCCTCTAAACAAAGCAGTGCTGTGCTTATAAACACAATTTTATTAAGCGTTATAGGGAGATAACATGAAAAAATGTCAACAAAACTTTTCAAAATAGTTATTTTTAAATAATAATTATTTTTAAAACATAAAATAATATACTAGTTGAGTCAGTGTCGACCATCAGCTGCACATCCTAGTCTTGCACATCCTTACTGTACATAAGAAAATAAAAATCTGCCGCTACATTTTCATTGTGAATTTAAAGATGTATTTAGTAATATTTTATTTCTGGCACTGGCTAGTTTGGTAGTCATCTTGGACTTCTTGACACCTAGTGATGTGGATGTAGCTTAACACAAAAGCAAAGGTTTGCCATTGTAGAAATGCGCCATTTGCAGTCAGACATGATTAATGTATTCTGTGAGCAAATGTGCTCAGTTAGGGGAAGGCTACCAAGACTAGTATTTGGCTGGTCATGTGATCTTAAGATGGCTGCCCCCATAAGTGACCCTCTCCATGTAGAATAAAAACAGTTATGGCAGGAGTCTTCATCACATGTGAGTCTGTACATGACTTTAAACATATTGTACATTAATTTCTTTAAGTGTAAAACCTTTTTAATGAGACAAAAATCAAAGAGCTCACTGCT
This sequence comes from Sinocyclocheilus grahami, assembly GCF_001515645.1. Classification (NCBI taxonomy): domain Eukaryota; kingdom Metazoa; phylum Chordata; class Actinopteri; order Cypriniformes; family Cyprinidae; genus Sinocyclocheilus; species Sinocyclocheilus grahami. The sequence goes on along the minus strand of NW_015505215.1, from coordinate 716,634 downwards.
AAACAAGCGTTTAATGTTTTCAGTGGCTGAATACTTCGTCCCCATCAGAGGCAGCTGTACGCAATCGCAGAAGAACAGCAAAGTTTAACGTCATGACATTCCGGTGATCTTGCTGTATTGTAAAAATGTGCCAGCTATATTTTCTTTTGGCTGCGAGAGCAACGCTGCCTTTCTGTCAGACCACTTCCTCTTGAGTGTGCTTTTCAGAGGACAACATCGATGTGATAAAACCACTTCCTGTCATGGTTGCTACCATTTGTAACCTCCCTGAAAAACCTGTTTGTCAGTTGGCAAACACATGGTACACATCATCACCCCAATTCAGCTGAAGACCGATTGAGGAAGAGGTTTTGGAAAATAACAAGCTTGTGTTTATGTGTTGTGATTTTTGTGAGTTTGAGGGTTGACACATTCTGTGAGCATCTGATATGTGGAGGGCCTTCATGCAGGATGGTGTGCAAATGAGCTTGAGTTGGTTGTCTAAATCTATATTTGAAATAGCCTCAATGAAAGCAACAGTCCACGCAAATATTGTCATTTATGTACCTCAGTGTCATGATTTTGTTTTTTTGTTTTTTCATGAAAAACAAAAGGAGGTTCTGGAGCCTCTAGTTTCCACACTGGTTGATTTATACTGCCAAGCTCCAAAAAAGAACAACAAAAAAATATCATCAATGGTGTTGAGATGAGGATGAGGGTGAGTAAATGATGACAACATTGACAGAACATCATTGAATTTTTCACCAATTCTAAGAAATTGTCATCAACATGAAGTGACAGACTTGCTGGATGCCCTCATGGTTACGCAATCATACATATTACATTATAATACAACTATTTATCAGTTATTTGTTGCTCCTTTTCGTTCCTCTTAGGAGGAAACTAACTTGTGTTTTAACAGACAACAAACCTGCCTGTTAAACTGAATAGATTTTAGAGTAATGTCACAATAGGCGGAGAGTCCTTGTGTAGGCAGCGGTGAAAAAACATCAACTCAATTCTTTAAACTGCCGTTGTGTACCTTTGTCATGTACCTGTAAGTCAAGTCAAGTTTTTTTAGATTTATGTCACGTTTAAGACAAATGCTTGTGTACAGGTGCCTTTATTTGACCATAATCTTGTGTGAATGCCAGTGTTTCGCATGTAAGGCTCTTAAAAGCATTTTCAGCTCTTGCTTTATCTTCCCCTTGCTTTATATTCTGTGGCTTAAAGGTATAGCAAATCTCTCTGTTGGATCTAGTTCAATGCTTTAATAGATGCCTAACGCTATTCAGCAGGGCTTTGCCTTTCCAGAGCACTTGTTCGTTGTCAGAAAAGTTGGAAAAACGAATTTAACATTCACATTTAAAAATGAAAGTTCTTTATTGGCATTGATGGTTCCATGAAAAACCTTTAACTTCCGTGGAAAATTACAATTTCACAAAATGTCCTTTATAGTGGAAAAAGGTTCTTTAGATTATCCAGATGTTCTTCACACTAGACAAAATGGGTCTTTTAAGAACTGATCACTGAAAGGTTATTTGGCATCACTGTGAAAATCCACCTTTTGGAGAGAAGGTGCTTGATGCAGAGCCATTGATTGTAGCTGGACATCCAGCTCCTCTTCGATATAATGGGTGGAGCTTGAAGTTCCAACCACACTCTAACCCTAAACAATAACCCTGTCCCTAAACATAACTAGATAAAGTTCCACCCATTAGGTCCACAGAGGTGGAGCTGGACTAGATCAATCTCCACCCATTTGACCAATTTGGCTCTGCAGCGAGTACCACTTTTGCTGCTTTTGGAGCCTTTTTTAAGAGTATTGTGTGATCCGGCTATCCACTTAAATGTATGCAGTCAATTTTTATCCTGAGACATCTGATTGATTATTCTAAAGGTTCATTCAATGTCTAAACATTGTAGAGTTTAGCTGATATATTGGATTGCCTGTGTTTTTCTTCAGAATATTTGATATTAGACAGGTATTTTCTGTCACAACTTCAGCCTCTGTGGCTCCCTCCGATCACCACCAGAGGGAACCATCACCGGCGTACTGAGCGACCCTTTTGGACTCCAATTCCCACAATGCCCCATGCCAGAGACTAATCAGCTGCACAGGTGTTTCCTATTGTCCGGTCTATTTAAACTGTGCCTTCCCTGCTCTCGTTACAAAGTCTTGTTTTGCGTTGCAGACATTTCTGAGTGGTTTCCCTGTGTTGATTATCTGTTGATTACCTGGGCTGTTTACGATTGCTTGCTGCCTACCTCTTTGGACCCTGCCTGCCTTGTTGATTCATGCTCTTGTTTGTCTGCCGCCTGCCTCGACCCTGATCATGAACACTGTTTACGGTTCTGCCCAGCCTTCGTTGTGTCTAACACCAGTTACTGATCTATGCCTGTATGACCTGCCTTGTGCACTAATAAAGCTGCACATGGATCCTAACGCCACAGCTTCTGTTACATTTGCCATCTTTGATATATGCTACACTATGTTTTAGCACTGGATGCCTATTTAGTCATTCATTTGTACATAACTGACCAATTGTTCATCCCAACCATACTTTGTGTCCAAAAAGAAGAATATCTAAATATACCAAGAATATCTAAATATAATATTTTGAGAAAAATATCTACAATGTTTATTTATTCATTCATTTCTTTCTTTCTTTCTTTATTAGATTTTTTTTAAAAACATTCATTACCTCATTATCTTTTAAATGGATTTTTATCTTCACTTGACTAAGCTTGCAGACAGTTGACTAAACCTTTGGGTGTTTACAAAGTTGTACTGCATACTTATCACTTTGCTGAGGCCTAAGGTCACTTACTGCCCAGTTTTGAAGAAAGAAACATCTTCATAAGTAGAGCATATACATAGCAGTTAGCAATGCGCTTATCTGCCAAAATCCGCTCTTGCTAAGTTATAGTAACATTTTTATCAGCAATAATCTTTTTAGAAAACCCAATTACAGTCCATGATAGACCACCTAAATGATTTCCATCAAGGTCTGAGTATTGGGCGGGCATGAGAATGAATCTGCGCTGTCAAACCCAAAGAGCTACAACATGTACTTTGATCAGATTAATCAAAAATATATTTTAAAAAGGTGGCTATTTCCTGATTTTGTAATGCATTTTATGACTGTCACATATTTTGTTTGAGTCATTGACACAGCTGCTTGACTTCACATCACCTGCTTAAAGAGGCAGAGGTTGTGCACAAACAGACTGTCTGGATAAACCAGAAGGTTGTGATCTAAGCTTTGACTTCAGGCTTTTGCATTGATGTGCCGATGCTATTGTTTTTGTACAATGGCTTTGTTTTTATGTTGTAAGGTGTTCTGTGTTACTAAACTGCATGTTTAACTGGAGATCATGTAGAACTCATTCTGTAGTTGTAAATCTGTGAATGTAGATTTAGTACTTGTTTGCTTATAATTGCACTGAGTTATAGGCTGTTCAACAAAATAAAAACAGGAGAGTTCCAATACCTAGTAGGTTACATAACTAGACACCATTTTACTTTGGCTTTATAGGCTGCTTTTGACTCAAATCTAAGGCTAAATCTGATCTCAAAATGCATTACTTAGGGCTGCATGATTTGGGCATAAGAATTGAGAATGAGATTTAAAATGCTGTTTAAAAAATTGGATTTGCTGTGCTTGTTTTGTAGGGCAGCAAATTTTGACCAGAATTTTGTGATGATCAATATGAGTAAATAATAATAATAATAGCCATATTGATATATACATCACAAAGTGTTGGCCAAATTTAAATCAAATATTATTACTACATACAAAAAAAAACAACAACTAAAAAACGAAGTAAGCAATATTACTACTGTAATATTTCATTGTAAAAAATAACAATTGCATATTTATAATAATAACAACAACATTTATTTATTTTGACATTACCTCTGTAAAGTTACACATTGAGAAGTACTTCAAATGAAAAGATGTTTCGGTGCATATTGCTTTCCCAAATGCATATTAAAGTGCCCCAAACTCACACCAGATGCAGATGCAGCGTTTGTGTGGCTTAGCATTTACTGTGAATCAAGTGATTTTGAGACGCTGCCTGCAAACACTGGTGGATAATGAAACACCAGCAGATAATGCTCATGTGTAAGAATACAGTGCTGCGCTTCACTCTGAAACATGTAGCACATAGATTTATTTGATATTTTATTTGATTGTGCAGCCCTAGTATTATAGGATAACGTCCTAGTATTTGGAAGGTAATATGACTTTGGTTTTGGAAGTGAAACTACAACTATTCTCTTAACTGCAACCAGGATTCCTTTGTGGTTGTAGAGATGTAACAATTGTTGCTGTTTAATTTTGCCATTGATGTGTATAGTATCATATTTATGTATATGACATTTTTATTTTACTTAAGGCATTTTAATACGGGCAGTGCAACATTTAGCTGAACATTGACTTATTTTTGTCACATTTTCAGTTTTTCACAAAAATTATTAAATTATTTATTAATAAATAATTGGCAGGCCCATTGAAGACCAGTTCAGTATAGGTAGCAAGAGGTGCTGTAACGTTTTCAATGCTGCAGGGAAATCCACTCTGTCTTTTAGAGAAAGACTGTAAAAAGCCCCAGGTGGAGGGATAATTCCAGCATAATGCTGTCAAGGAGCTTCAGTACTTTCCGAGACTTACCCATGGGACTGTTTTAACTACATTTAGCCCTCTTTGACTCATTTAGCAGCTCCAATCATCTGGAAGAAGGCTAATCAGGAACGGTAAACACATTACTACTTTGTTCTATGGTATGTCATGAAGCTATTTATTTATTCTAATTAAGAGGAAGTTATCATTTCCTTCTTTTACATTGATGTTTCACAGACGTTATTCTGTTTGCTTGTGTTGTGGGTGAGGCTAGTAGCCATTGGTGAAGATGTGGGCTGTTTGTATGGAAACTGGTTGAGCCTTTTTAATTTGGCTAGGTGTGTATAAAGTTAATTTGTCTTAAATAATCGTGAAAAAAATTTTTAATCTTAAAGCATTTTGAATGTTTCTTGCCTCTTGAAGAATATTTGAGGATTTTCACATGTATCCTGAGGCCTGTGTTTACTGACATTGAGAATAATTAATAGAAACCCGGAGAAAAAACTCTCTTTGTGTCCACTGAGCAGCTGCGAGCTCTCGGAGCCGCCAGGAATCTCAAACAGAATGGCTCATCTGTGATTTGCCATCTTCAGAGAACACCACTTAAAGGGTTAGTTCACCCAAAAATGAAAATTAGCCCATAAATTACTCGCCCTCAAGTCATCCTAGGTGTATATGACTTTCTTCTTTCAGATGAATCCAGTCGGAGTTATATTAAAAATTGTCTTTGATCTTTCAAGCTGTTTCATGGCACGGGTTTTGCATGCATCAGTCCAAAAGCAGTTAAATAAAATGCGCCCATCCATAAAAAAAAAAGTTTCTACTGCTTCCAGTGTACAACAGTGAGCACAAGCTACATTAAAGTGATTATTACGTTTTGAATATGGATATTTTTCTTACAAAAACGCATCGATTCACTACAGAAGGCCTTTGTTCACCCCCCGGAGCCGTGTGAGACACTTTTTTT
>NW_015505215.1:656563-710885 GCF_001515645.1 Sinocyclocheilus grahami | reverse complement strand
AGTAATTTATGGGCTAATTTTCATTTTTGGGTGAACTAACCCTTTAACACCACAAAATAGCATTCAAGAACTGACCTGAATTTAACTCTATCATCACAAGACAATTATTATATTAAAGGGGTCACATGATGCGATTTAAATTTTTCCTTTCTCTTTGAAGTGTTACAAGCTCTTGGTGCATAAAGAAGATCTGTAAAGTTACAAAGACTAAAGTCTCAAATCCAAAGAGATATTCTTTATAAAAGTTAAGGGTCAACCACGCCTACCTAAAACGGCTTGTTCTAACACGCCCCCACGTCTACATCACTATGTGGGAAGATTTGCATAACCGCCGCCCAAATGTTCACGCAAAGAAAGAAGGCGTAACTTTTATTCTCGCTGTAGTATGTTGCTGCCGCCATGTCGTGAAGACGCTGTGTGCTACGTTGTGAAAGCGAAACGACTTTGTTTGGTCTTCCAAAAGAGGACGATATCCGCTTCGTCATGCCTGGAGCTGATCCGTGCAGGTCGCTGAGGAAATACATCAACTTTGCACTGTGGGGTTGTCACATGTGGTTGCCGCAAGCCCGCCGGCCACTCCTTCGTCGAATCCCCCGGCCGTTCCTCACTCTAGCCGCCGGCCTCTGATCACTCAAGCCCACCGTGTGTAACACCGTGTGTTTTGTTGTGAAAGCGAAACGACTTTGTTTGGTCTTCCAAAAGAGGACGATATCCGCTTCGTCATGCCTGGAGCTGATCCGTGCAGGTCGCTGAGGAAATACATCAACTTTGCACTGTGGGGTTGTCACATGTGGTTGCCGCAAGCCCGCCGGCCACTCCTTCGTCGAATCCCCCGGCCGTTCCTCACTCTAGCCGCCGGCCTCTGATCACTCAAGCCCACCGTGTGTAACACCGTGTGTTTTGTTGTGAAAGCGAAACGACTTTGTTTGGCCTTCCAAAAGAGGACACGACTAGAAATCAGTGGTTAAGTTGTACAAACCCGATTCCAAAAAAGTTGGGACACTGTACAAATTGTGAATAAAAACAGAATGCAATGATGTGGAAGTTTCAGATTTCAATATTTTATTCAGAATACAACAGATGACATATCAAATGTTTAAACTGAGAAAATGTATCATTTTAAGGGAAAAATAAGTTGATTTTAAATTTCATGGCATCAACACATCTCAAAAAAGTTGGGACAAGGCCATGTTTACCACTGTGTGGCATCCCCTCTTCTTTTTATAACAGTCTGCAAACGTCTGGGGACTGAGGAGACAAGTTGCTCAAGTTTAAGAATAGGAATGTTGTCCCATTCTTGTCTAATACAAGCTTCTAGTTGCTCAACTGTCTTAGGTCTTCTTTATCGCATCTTCCTCTTTATGATGCGCCAAATGTTTTCTATGGGTGAAAGATCTGGACTGCAGGCTGGCCATTTCAGTACCCAGATCCTTCTTGAGATTTGTAAATTATTCCATTCCTTTTTTACTCACAATTTGTACAGTGTCCCAACTTTTTTGGAATTAGGTTTGTATTTACTGCACAGTTCCAGAACAGTTCAACCCAAATATTAATTTGTGTGCAGCACATTTTATGGAGGACTGTTTCCTGATCCTGGTAGAGTAGCCTACAATGTCATCTGTTCTGACTCACAGACTGTAAGTAAGTTTTTTATATTTAATGAATTTGCCACTGACGATTCAAACACAAGTTTTGGGCAGTGTAGAGTAGCACTTGTTGTTTGTCATTTCTCCGATCACAAATGCAGACATGGTTTTATGTTTACATGGTGCGATACAACTCGTAAAAAGACAGTATAAGTCATTATAATCCGTAATTATGTCCCCACTGGATGCAACAAATGTTTATAATGAGTTTATTATGATTTTTAATGTTTTTGTCTCGTCACTCAGGCCTGACAGGGCATCACAATATGGTAAGGGGCGTAACATTTCCGTCACAATTCGGATCAAAATTCTCCATCTCCCCCTTAAAATGGGGATTTTGGCCCGTTTTGGACTTTCTTGACAGAAAACAATGAAAATCACACAATGTCATAATTTCAAGATTAAATTACATAACTTTTGCATAAAATTACGCATTAAGTTTTATGGACAGGAAGACATAAATAATTTTATTCCAATTTTTACATTTTTGCCCATTTTAATCATTCCATTCTGTAACCAAAATTATTATAAGAAAAACGATCAGATATTTGTCTTTGTTTTTTTTTTTTAAAATAAGTTCAATAACTTAATAACTTCAAAGCTACATTCTAAAAAAATGCAATGTTTTTATTTATTGTTAATTACCAAAAATAATAATACATTATTAATAATGTATTTATTTCCCATATTTTAGTGTCCATATATTGACTGATTTATTCAAGTTTCAAGTCCTGTTTTGTACCTTATTCTTGGTAAGAATCAGAAAGTATTTACTGTTGCACATGTATGCTTGGCACATCTGGATGCGAATACAAAAAATTGCGACCGTTTCACAATATCAGTTTCAGTTCTTAGATCTGCATAAAACTTTTTCATTTCCCATTATCAATTAAATAAGTTTAGCATGTTGGCTGTTGCTGATATTTTTGACGGTTTGTTTGAGGAAGTGCAAATTATAATTCTGTTGAAATGAAGCAACCCTGACAGGTCATCTAGTGGTGTAAGAGAGGTTACAAGACCACCCACCCTCTGTGTAGACAAAGTACAATAATATATTTATTCTCACATGTTTCATGTGCGAATTAATGTTTTTGTTTCTTTAGAAAATCGTCCAAAATAGAAGATGATTGTCATAGCTGTCTCAATAAATGAAATCTGTGTCAAGTTCAAAATCTAATTTACTAGATTCAGCTGTGCCAGAGCTTAAAATGGAAAACTCATTAAGGGTGATGATATAAACAGTAGGTAACACTGGGCCCACAGAGACACACTGTTGGCATTTCCCCCTGTTATGCTCAACACTTATTTAGGATCAAGTGATCAATCAGCAAAGTGACTCAATACCAGCTCAACTTCAGTTCTGTGTCATTGCTTTAAGAGTTTAAATTTAGGGTTCATTCCCCGAGCGGTGTTTTTTCATGCATCTGGTCAAGTCATGGCATGTCACTTCCACCTACTGTTTCATAATGATGACTGAATCAATGATCGTTGCTCAGTCTTCAGGTTTCCCTCCAGCTATTACTTGAAAGCCACACCAAATCTTTTTGTGGGATGAAAGCATGCTATTACAGCACACTCAACCATGGTCTGTGTACCAAAATGAGAGGATTCTCTGTTGCACAACTGGGCTTTCAACTATGTCAAGGTCTATAGAAAGAATTCACTTCAATTTACAGCATCATCACATTTTTGTCAGTCAGCTGTATGTAGCATGATGGTTTACTATGCAGTTGTAGCTTTTTTCAGTTTATTGAAAGTGAACGAGAAATGGGTTTGTCCAGCTTCAATCTGACATAATGCACTGCATACCAAGTCTTCAGAAGTCATTTGACTCGTGTGAGAAACAGGCTGAAATTTGAAGGAATGGTTCACCCATTCTGTTATCTACTCCCCCTCCTGATGATCCAAATCAGTAATCCATTCATCTTTGATACACAAATGAAGAATTGAGTCCATCCATTGAAAGTCCATTACATCAAAAATTTGAGGCTTCAAACAGTTCATAAAGGATCCTAAAAGAAATCCATATAAATTGAGCGATTCTAGAGACATGATTGGTTTATCTAATATAGAGATTTAATTTAGGCTTTTATTCACACATAGACATTGATAAACTGTACTTGCTTGACCTGTAAAATCAAATCGCATTGGTTCTCAGGTTCTCAGGCTTCAAGCAGGTAGTTTGAACTATCATTTAACATACTTGATGTGACTTATGTATATATGGGTTGACCAATGTTTATATGGGAATAAAAGCCTAAATGAAATACATTCATGATATAAAGTGTATCATGTCTCTTCAGAAGACTTACATAAATATACATGTCTTAAAGGGCTAGTTCACCCAAAAATTTAAATTTACTCGCACTGAAGCCATCCTAGGTGTATAAGACTTTCTTCTTTCAGACGAATCCAATTGGAGTTATATTAAAAAAATGTCCTGGCTCTTCCAGGCTTTATAATGGCAGTGAATGGGTGTTACTATTCAATAGTCTAATAGAAGTCCAATAAAGTGCATTCATCCATCAAAAAAGTGTCCCACACGGCTCCAGGGGTGAATAAAGGCCTCCTGAAGCGAATCAATGAGTTTTTGTAAGAAAAATATCCATATTTAAAACTTTATAACCCCTAATCTTTAGCTTCTGCTAACTGTCATACGCGTGTTGACGAGAGAGTGGAGTTCTCTTTACAAAATTACAAAATATTATCATATTTCCATAAGGATGTACCATTTTATCACTAAATTAATGTCAGCCATTTTTAAAAACCAAGGAGAGGGAGTGGCCATGGTGAAACATCCAATCATTTGGTATCTCTGAAAACAGACATGTTACAACTGTGACATGTGAGGTCTCAGAGAAATTCACTAAAATATAATGTCCACTACAGAGGCAAAAACTCCATAGCTGGGTCTCAGGAGGTTAGATCAAAATCCTCCAACGTTTTTCTTTACAAATCCTCATTTTGTACTTCTAATTCGTGATCAGTGTTTTGTCCTCTGCACTTCCGTGTTCGTCACCGCATTCGTTCCACATCATCCTCTGCCCTCTCATGTACATGCATACGATAGTTAGTGGAAGCTCGAGATTACGGTTTATAAAGTTTTAAATATGGATATTTTTCTTACCAAAAACACATCGATTCGCTTCAGGAGACCTTTATTTATTCACACCCCGGAGCCGTTTGGTGCACTTTTTTATGATGGATGGACACACTTTATTGGACTATTGAATAGTGACACCCATTCACTGCCATTATGAAGCTTGGAAGAGCCAGGACATTTTTTTATATAATTCTGATTGTATTCATCTGAAAGAAGAAGGTCATAAACACCTAGGATGGTTTGAGAGTGAGTAAATCATGGGGTAATTTTCATTTTTGGATGAACTATCCCTTTAAGAGTTTAAAGGGGTCATATGATGCTTTTTTAAAGATAATTATTTTGTGTATTTGGTGTAACAGAATATGTTGACATGCTTTAATGTTCAAAAAACACATTATTTTTCAAATACTGTACATTATTGTAGGTCCTCTATGCCCCACCTCTCTCAAACACTTAGTTTTCTACAAAGTCCCTCCTTCCGACAAGCGCAGTCTGCTCTGATTGGCCAGCTGACCCAGTGCATTGTGATTGGCCGAACACCGCAAGCACTCGTCGGAAATGTAACGCCCCTTACCATAATCGTGAGCTTCATCTTTCAAAATAAATGTAAAGACAGAGCCCAAAAGGGGAACCGCGTGACAGACACAGTGATGCGAGTGTAAATAACTGATGACAGAATTTTCAAATTTATGGTGAACAATTGGGTTATTCTCTGAAAATCTTAACACCCGCAATGTCAGATTCATGAACATCAGAGTGAAGAATCAGAGTGATCCAGTTCTCAAGTTCAACTCAATGATTAAATCATAGAAGTTAACAGCTCACTAGAGAGGAAGATAAGCAGTAATGACAAAAATTCTGACATGTTTGTGACACGAAGCCATCATATGACTACTTGGATTAGAAAATACATGTTGTATACCTCACTCTTATGAGACTTTTATAGTGCTTTTTGTCGTTTTCGAAACTTCAAATCACATAACTGCGTGGAGAGGAGCAGCCAATACATTATTTTAAATTTCTCTTTTTGTGTTCCTCGAATGTAAGAAAGTCATGGTTTATTATGACATGAAAGTGAATAAATAAAGACAGAATTTTTATTAAAAATGTTGTGAAAGGTTGCATCAGGTACACCGTAGCTTACCGGTTTTAGTTCGTAGCGAGGTGAAACATACTCTACCAATAAAGCTGTGGTAGCGGCAAAGGAGGAAGAGAACATGGTGACGATGTGCCCGACTGAGAGAAGACAGGAAATGTGGCTCAGTTAAAGTGACTTGCCATTTCCTGGTTGCCTGACAGAAGTACAGACAGCAAGAGAGCAGAAAAGAGCAGAGAAGTAAGCCAGTGGAGGCGTCATGATGGATTCTGAATGATTCTGAGGCTTACAGGTGGACACATTCTGGACTTTGTAGAAGCAAATTGGTGGGGGCTCTGCAGAGACTGGGGTAACAAGAGCCCCTCCACCGCACATCACCTGCCATGAGACATGGACTGGCCCCTAAATGAACAGCAATTGGTAAAGTTGGTTTCTTTCCACTTTGAGCAAGTTTAATGTTATTTTACAGTTACTTTCTGCTGTAGTGCACATTGTTTTGGTATACCAGAAGCCCTCTGTATGTTGCTATTGGATCGTGTGTACATATCAGAGAGTGTTTGATGAAGCTGCTGACAGCCCAACTTCCCCTATATGAGGGGGTGGATCAAGCCGCATCATTTAAGCTAAGCATAGCTCCTCGCTCTTTAAAATGTTTTCCACCAGCCGCTTTCCAATGACAGTCACATGTGAGGGTTTGTTGGTGTTGGTACCCATGTGACTCATTCTTGTCAGAAGTTTACAGTAAATGTTATTGTGATCTCTCCATCAAAGATGAATTATATCAGTATTTCCTTTTATTCACTGATGATGACTGAAAAAATACAAGTCAGAGTTATGATTCCACTGCATTCTGCTTACATTGCATTCAAGGTCAGTGTATGCGTTTTCTTGGAATCAGACCTATGCATTGCTATATAAACATTCTACAAAGACTTTAGCATATTAAATTCCCCATAGGACATGTGATATGTTTAACCAGGCCTTCTGTTTCAGTTAATACTGGTTCATGAGATCAAATAGCAGGTCTGCAGTATGACTGAAGGTTTATGCACATTTGCTGGCATTAGATCCAGGTGTGCATCAAAGTTGTTCCTTCGCACTCATCCATGACCAGCTTTCCTTGCTCCAGCTCATTCTTGGCTAGTGGAAACATGACAGAATTTCACGCTTCACAGCTCAGAAAAAACGGACTTCTAGCAACAATATGATTTGAAGAGCGATAATGGAAATTTCTTGTAGATTAGGTTGCAATGGTGGCGATATTAAGATCTGTTTATTAAAGAAACAAATACAATTACAGATAATTGTTGGCATATGGCAAACATTGTACACTGTACAATGTACACTGCGAATGTGACCCTGGACCACAAAACCTATAAGTCATAAGGGTCAATTTTTCGAAATTGACATTTATACATAATCTGAAAGCTGAATAAATAAGCTTTCCATTGATGTATGGTTTGTTAGGATAGGGCCATATTTGGTCGAGATATAACTATTTGAAAATCTGGAATCTGAGGGTGCAAAAAAAATCAAAATATTTAGAAAATCGCCTTTAAAGTTGTCCAGATGAAGTTCTTAGCAATGCATATTACTAATCAAAAATTAAGTTTTAATATATTTACAGTAGGAAATTTACAAAATATCTTCATGGAACATGATCTTTACTTAATATCCTAATGATTGTTGGCATAAAAGAAAAATCAATAATTTTGACCCATACAATGTTTTTTTGGCTATTGCTACAAATATACCCCAGCGACTTAAGATTGGTTTTGTGGTCCAGGGTCACAAATGTGAAAAAAAATGACATTTAGGTGTTCGACAACTTACTGTTACTGGGGCAGTACAACTTTCGGACAACCTTATCTTTGCCTAAAATGTGCATATTAGTGCCTTCTTTTATATTTGCACAAAGTCTAACGGAAGACATAATAGATTGTGCGAGTGGTACTTGCTTTTGTCCCATTGACAAAACCACTGTCACTGCATTTATTGCATTATGAATTCACAGTATCCAGTGTTACACTGCAGAAGTTTGCATACTCTGTAGTTTCCTGTTGTGTTAACACAAGTGTGTGCATGCTCTGATTTTGGAGATAGTGCCCAGTCATGCTCTTGGTGTAAAGGCGTACTACGCATGTGCAAAACCACATAATTTCCAAGTTGAAAAGTAGTTGGGTTGCCTGAGAGACTATTGACTGTACTAGTTGATAAAAGTTCAGAATAATCTGGCTTCGGGTTCACCTGACCCCGATAAGATGCGTTTCTTAAGGGGCTTCCACAAAAGATGTGTTCAAAAACAGCTGGACTGAGCACAATGGATGGTTTTAAAAAGTGGATGTTTTCAATTTAGATGCTAAAGGTTTACGCATAGACACACAGAGATCAGCAGTTTGGATTACCTAAAGTGTGAGTTTGTTTGTAACCTAGACCTCTCTGACCATTGGGTTGTCCTGTCAAAAAATGTTTTATAGCCTCTTACTCTTTTCTTTTATCTCTCTTTGTCTTTCAGAAAGATGTCGTTTACCTGCAGCAGTGGTTGGAGGCATTCGTGGCGTCTTTTGAGAAGGCCATTGATGTGCAGTCAACGGAGCCTCGCCGGTGAGTCAGTTACATGCTGACCTATCAAAATGTCACAGACGCAGGGAGTTGATCTGTAGGTGGTCAGGTCCAGATGGACCTCTAACTATGATGGTATTTTAAGGCCTATATATGTTTAATTGCTCATTTAATGGTTGGTGAGTTTGAAAAATCTTTACAATCTTTTAAATACTTTCATCTCATCCTGCAGATCTGATGTATGTACACCAGATGTGCACACCAGATCTGTGATCTAAAGATTAGCACATATACTTTAGGTATATTGAGCTGTGGTGTTGCAGATGAAGGATTAATTCCAGCCCGATATTGTGGTTCAGCTAGGGTTGCCCATTTGAAATTTAGAAATAAATATATATTAAATATGGTATATAATATTATATATCATATAAAAAACAACTTAAGGCTGTCTGGAAAAGATTTTGAGGAACACTAAAACAGCAAACTGTGATGCAATAGCCGAAGCAATAGCCAAAAAATTGGAGCAGACGAAACATTAATTTGTACTCTATGTAAATAACCCCAAGGTCCAAGTCCAAGACATATGTTCAATGACTGAAAACAGTGTTTTGACTTTTTTGATGTCTATTCATCAGTGCTTTATCAAAACAAAATGAAATCAAAACAAAACAAACAGAAAGCAAAAACAAACAAAAAGCAAACAAATCAACCTTCTTTTTTGTCTGCAGGCTGGAGGAATGGAGCGTCGATGTCCCGCTCCTCCCCAAGGAGGTATTGGTGTTCCTCAGCACCCAGCTGTGGCACAGCGCCCTCCACATGTCAGGGCAGGATCAGAGCAGCACTGCTCCACACCCACTGCTCCTCATCAAGTTCTTCATCATCATCTGCAGGTCAGTACCCACTGAGCACTGAGTGAACTCCATCATTCTCTTTGCGATAATGCCTCAGTGACTCAAACCCCTGTTGATAAGCTGCTATGTTTGAACAGCAGGGATAACGCAAGGCTGCAGTTTATGCTAAATTGCATAGCTGATGTGGATCTTCCCTGAGTGTACAATAATACCATTGCTGATGTGAATCTCTGCTTGCAGAAATATGGAGAATATAGACTCTGAAAAGACCCCGGGGTTTGTGTTTGAGACGATCAAGCTCCTAAACTTCTGTTTGACTCAGGTGAGAAGTCAAAAAGTCTGTGAAACCGTTTCATAGTGGTTTGCACCCCAGCTGATACATTGAGCCACGGTGCTCATGTGGGAAATGCAAGTTTGAGTTTTGTTTACATAATTTCCTAATCCAGTTCCCCTTGTATTACTTTTTTCTTGTCACCTCTACATTGTTCTATCAACAGAAGAAAGCCACAAAAAAGTTCAATGTTATTCTAGTGTTTTGAAGCTAGTTCAAATTTATGTAGCATTTTTATTTATTCTAAACATACCAATGAAACGTTTGTTCACTTAATTGTATATTACTCTGCAGCTATTTTTATTACACGTGCTGTTGTAGGTTTCTGAACTAACAGAACAGGTTTAATCAGAAAGCTTTGGGTGGAAGACCTCTGCTTTATTCAAAGGAATGTTTGTGTGTTAACAAGCCAAAAACGGATAGGTTTGCATATTGTGTAAGACTCAGTCGAGTGTGTTTATGTATGTGTGTTACAGCTGAAGAAGCAGCCAGATGATCAGAGCACTTTACAGTCGGTGGCACAGCATGGCCTGCTGCTGTGCGAAAATCTCTTTGACCCTTATCAGACGTGGAGGAGACGGCAGGCAGGGTGAGTGTGTGTCTGTGAGTTGGAGTCCACCATTAAGAGCGGCAAGCTCTGTCTCAGCTCCACTTCAACAGTTAATAACACACCCAGTCCGCACCTCTCAGCTCTCAAGTCTTCTTACGCTCAGCTGTCTGAACTACACACAGCATAAACTTCCCACATCATGAGTGTATCTTTTCAAGGAGCACTGTTCTGCCCATCCACTAATGTGCAGGTTTGAATAGATGAATAGATTATTAGATTAATGAACCATTTGTTAAATATTTATTAATTGCTAATGTACGTATTTGGCAAACAAATTGAGTAGTGGTATGAAAACATGGTGATATAATTTTACTTACTATTATTGTTGTTGTTGTTGTTATATTTAATAATTTATTATTTTTCGAGATTTATGCTTAAAACAAGAAAAAAATGCCAGTGGGTAAGAAAAATAAACATAATTCATACCAACACCATGGTGGTATATGAGTCGATTAATCAACTTTGTACCATGATATATCAAAATACCATGGTATTTCGACCTGATAACATAATTGTACTGATATTATTATTTAATAATTTATTATTTTTTGGAGATTTATGCTTAAAACAAGAAACAAGTTGCCATTGGGGTGAGAAAAATAAACATAATTCATGTAAACACTGGATGAGTAGATTAATCAACTTGTACCATTAGATATATTGGTGTTGTTCATTATTATTAAATAATATTTTGAACTCTTTGGTAGATTTATGCTTAAAACATAAAGATATATTCTTGACTATAGATTAAGAAGATGATTTACTGCAGTGTACTGTAGCTTATTGCTTTAGTAGTAAGTAAGATCAAAGTAAATAAGCAAGTATTTCCATTAAGGGCTTTGATTTGTGTGTTTTTTAGGGAGGAGGTCAGTATGCTGGAGAGAAGCAAGTATAAATTCTCCCCCCTTGTTCTACCAGAGGAGCTTCCTTTGCTCTTCCACGGTATGTCACCCACTCCTGCCTTCTGACACAATCTTTAACCTCCATTTACTCCCATCTTCACGTCCCGGGAGATATCGCACATCCTGCCTCCCAGGAGACAAAATGTTGTTTGTAAAGAAAGGGCGATCTGATCCCTATAGTATTAATCCATAGTGATTCAGTGCTGTGATTTGTCATCTTATTTGCCTTTAAATGTTCTTCATGTAAATACAGCGGAGTTGTCCTTTTTTAAGTGATAGATTATGACTTGTATCTTGTTTGTGTCATGCTCTGTTTAGACATGTACTTGTGTGGTAGCTTGTAGAAGCAACCTTTCATGTAGATATAGGGAGAGATCTACATTTTGTTTATGGATGTTTAATATAATGTACTGTATAGGACAGTTAAGACAGAAATAAGAGAGAGGAATGGGATTAGGACATGATGCAGGCTAGATTTGAACTGGACTCCTCATAAGCGCACAATTTAACAAATCTGAGAAGCAGGACTATGTTGCAGCCTGCAGGCAATGGCTAAAACAAAAATCCTGACAGTGATGCAAGCTTTGTTCAAGTGATTATTAGCTCTGGAGCAACTTCCACACCTATATGTTAGTAGGCAAGCTGTAGTGGGTCCAAGTAGCCTGTGGTCATGAGGCGAGGTAAACTAGTTTCTTGTTCTGAAAAGTTGTTTTTCAGCAAAAGGTTTCTCCACATCATGTTTATGATGTAATGATGTGTATATGTTTGTGTGAGGTTTGTTAGGTTTTCTCATCTACTCAGCATGTCCTTAATCCAAAAGTAGGGTGGCCATATGAACACCCACTTCAGGGTTTTGCAGCAGAATTTTGTGTTTTTGTGAGTGGGACGGAAAATCCCCCTAAAATGAAAGCTCAGGTCCACACTCTGGGTTCACATGTTGGTGTTTTGTTTTACTTTCTTATTTGTATGTGTTTGTATATTTATTTATTTATTTGTTTGGCTTTGCTTTGCTTTGTTTTACTTTTGTTTTTTATATATTTATTTGCTTTGCCTTGCTTTGTTTTGTTTTATTTATTTATTTTAATGCTGTCCAAATTAGTGCGTTAACGCATACAATAATTTTTTTTCAGTTTAATGGCGTAAAAAATATTTAACACAATTAACACAGGGGCGGAGCTATGGTTGGCCTCCCCACTCACAACTGCT
This sequence comes from Sinocyclocheilus grahami, assembly GCF_001515645.1. Classification (NCBI taxonomy): domain Eukaryota; kingdom Metazoa; phylum Chordata; class Actinopteri; order Cypriniformes; family Cyprinidae; genus Sinocyclocheilus; species Sinocyclocheilus grahami. The sequence goes on along the minus strand of NW_015505215.1, from coordinate 698,578 downwards.
GCTACGGTCTCTCTCTTTTTTTTAACAAGAATTGCGTTTATTTAGACGCAGAACGTCTTTACGGCTACATCAGATGGGAGATTTTTCAGATGCGCACTCCAAATTCACCTCAGCGCCAGGCGCTAGTTAAACGAGTGCGGAAATGAGGAGCTCAGATGAGATGTTGTCAGGCTATATGTCAGTAAAAATTAATTTTCCTGTCCTGTCAGCCATTATACTGTGCTCGTAGCACGTGCTCTTCAAGTGCAAGCACAAATGCGCCCGCATACTGTATATCATTTCATATTGAAGCGCAAAAGAAACTGCGAGCATGCAATGTCGTGCTTATGTTGTCAGTTAAGTCGTGAAGTTACCAAAAAATGCGATTAAAGCTGCCTTTAAACTGTGCATGTATGTAAATATTTGTTACATATGAGTGACATTTAAGAACATGTCTCTGAAATGCAGTGGTTTTCAAAACTGTCCTGGAGCAGCCCAGCACTGTCTCCCTTATCTAAATCGTCAGCTCATTAGTAAAGACTTTAAGACCTGAAGCATGCCAGAAAAGATAAAGAGAGAAAATATGATGCTTGTCAGATCTGCGTCATGTTCAGCAGAGGTAGCTCTTAAAGTAATAGCAGCCAAAAAACCTAATAACCCAGCTGCTGTGATGTCTGTTAATCAAAGAACAAAAGAAAAAAAGAGGAAATCAATAACTTTTGTAGCTTTAAGGATTCATCTATATTTAATTTAGAATTTAGTGTTTAATAACTTTATTATTTTTCTTTATATTTCCTACTTGCCGAAGGGCACAGGTAGCTAAATATGACATTTGTTATAATGGGTTTATGTGAAGATTGTTTTAAGTTCACTTGAATTAGAAGTTATGTTTTAAAGTCTAATAAATGTTAATAGCTCTCAATTGTACTGTAATGTTGAATGGCTATAGTCAATGGTTAAATATTAGGGGGAAAACTATTTCATAGAGACATAAGTAGTATTGGTATCAGTGATACATACTGGCCTTCAGTCATAAAAAAAGATGCCACTAAACAAATATTAAAATAAATACTGTCTTTGTTGTTTCTACGTTAATTTGAAGATTGCATGTGAAATTACTGCAATATAAAAGTATATTTAAAAACTTTAATGTTAGGTGGGATTAATCGCGATTCATTTCAGAAGAAATGTGTGATTAATTTTTTTAATCGATTTACAGCACTAATTTTTTTGTTTTGTTTTGGTGTTTATTATTTCTTTCTTGTAGCTTCAGTAAGTACAACAACAAAATACTTAAGTCCTGAGCTGGTTAATTCTGACTAGTCTTTGAGTTTCAAGTTTGATCTTTGTTCATTTCAAGCTTCTGGTGTTTTTCTATGGTAGGCAGTTCCCATTTCATGGCAGTTCCTTTTTAAGGGATAGTTCACCCAAAAAAACCTCCATTTACTCCCATCTTCACGTCCCGGGAGATATCGCACATCCTGCCTCCCAGGAGACAAAATGTTGTTTGTAAAGAAAGGGCGATCTGATCCCTATAGTATTAATCCATAGTGATTCAGTGCTGTGATTTGTCATCTTATTTGCCTTTAAATGTTCTTCATGTAAATACAGCGGAGTTGTCCTTTTTTAAGTGATAGATTATGACTTGTATCTTGTTTGTGTCATGCTCTGTTTAGACATGTACTTGTGTGGTAGCTTGTAGAAGCAACCTTTCATGTAGATATAGGGAGAGATCTACATTTTGTTTATGGATGTTTAATATAATGTACTGTATAGGACAGTTAAGACAGAAATAAGAGAGAGGAATGGGATTAGGACATGATGCAGGCTAGATTTGAACTGGACTCCTCATAAGCGCACAATTTAACAAATCTGAGAAGCAGGACTATGTTGCAGCCTGCAGGCAATGGCTAAAACAAAAATCCTGACAGTGATGCAAGCTTTGTTCAAGTGATTATTAGCTCTGGAGCAACTTCCACACCTATATGTTAGTAGGCAAGCTGTAGTGGGTCCAAGTAGCCTGTGGTCATGAGGCGAGGTAAACTAGTTTCTTGTTCTGAAAAGTTGTTTTTCAGCAAAAGGTTTCTCCACATCATGTTTATGATGTAATGATGTGTATATGTTTGTGTGAGGTTTGTTAGGTTTTCTCATCTACTCAGCATGTCCTTAATCCAAAAGTAGGGTGGCCATATGAACACCCACTTCAGGGTTTTGCAGCAGAATTTTGTGTTTTTGTGAGTGGGACGGAAAATCCCCCTAAAATGAAAGCTCAGGTCCACACTCTGGGTTCACATGTTGGTGTTTTGTTTTACTTTCTTATTTGTATGTGTTTGTATATTTATTTATTTATTTGTTTGGCTTTGCTTTGCTTTGTTTTACTTTTGTTTTTTATATATTTATTTGCTTTGCCTTGCTTTGTTTTGTTTTATTTATTTATTTTAATGCTGTCCAAATTAGTGCGTTAACGCATACAATAATTTTTTTTCAGTTTAATGGCGTAAAAAATATTTAACACAATTAACACAGGGGCGGAGCTATGGTTGGCCTCCCCACTCACAACTGCTGCTACGGTCTCTCTCTTTTTTTTAACAAGAATTGCGTTTATTTAGACGCAGAACGTCTTTACGGCTACATCAGATGGGAGATTTTTCAGATGCGCACTCCAAATTCACCTCAGCGCCAGGCGCTAGTTAAACGAGTGCGGAAATGAGGAGCTCAGATGAGATGTTGTCAGGCTATATGTCAGTAAAAATTAATTTTCCTGTCCTGTCAGCCATTATACTGTGCTCGTAGCACGTGCTCTTCAAGTGCAAGCACAAATGCGCCCGCATACTGTATATCATTTCATATTGAAGCGCAAAAGAAACTGCGAGCATGCAATGTCGTGCTTATGTTGTCAGTTAAGTCGTGAAGTTACCAAAAAATGCGATTAAAGCTGCCTTTAAACTGTGCATGTATGTAAATATTTGTTACATATGAGTGACATTTAAGAACATGTCTCTGAAATGCAGTGGTTTTCAAAACTGTCCTGGAGCAGCCCAGCACTGTCTCCCTTATCTAAATCGTCAGCTCATTAGTAAAGACTTTAAGACCTGAAGCATGCCAGAAAAGATAAAGAGAGAAAATATGATGCTTGTCAGATCTGCGTCATGTTCAGCAGAGGTAGCTCTTAAAGTAATAGCAGCCAAAAAACCTAATAACCCAGCTGCTGTGATGTCTGTTAATCAAAGAACAAAAGAAAAAAAGAGGAAATCAATAACTTTTGTAGCTTTAAGGATTCATCTATATTTAATTTAGAATTTAGTGTTTAATAACTTTATTATTTTTCTTTATATTTCCTACTTGCCGAAGGGCACAGGTAGCTAAATATGACATTTGTTATAATGGGTTTATGTGAAGATTGTTTTAAGTTCACTTGAATTAGAAGTTATGTTTTAAAGTCTAATAAATGTTAATAGCTCTCAATTGTACTGTAATGTTGAATGGCTATAGTCAATGGTTAAATATTAGGGGGAAAACTATTTCATAGAGACATAAGTAGTATTGGTATCAGTGATACATACTGGCCTTCAGTCATAAAAAAAGATGCCACTAAACAAATATTAAAATAAATACTGTCTTTGTTGTTTCTACGTTAATTTGAAGATTGCATGTGAAATTACTGCAATATAAAAGTATATTTAAAAACTTTAATGTTAGGTGGGATTAATCGCGATTCATTTCAGAAGAAATGTGTGATTAATTTTTTTAATCGATTTACAGCACTAATTTTTTTGTTTTGTTTTGGTGTTTATTATTTCTTTCTTGTAGCTTCAGTAAGTACAACAACAAAATACTTAAGTCCTGAGCTGGTTAATTCTGACTAGTCTTTGAGTTTCAAGTTTGATCTTTGTTCATTTCAAGCTTCTGGTGTTTTTCTATGGTAGGCAGTTCCCATTTCATGGCAGTTCCTTTTTAAGGGATAGTTCACCCAAAAAAATGAAAATTCTGTCAAACAACAATGGACCACATTGACTTTAATTGTATGGGGAAAACAATAATAAAAATTCAGAATATCGTCTTCTAGTAAATGCGTACAGGTTTGGAAAGGTGTGAAAGTGAGTAAATGATGACAGAATTTTCATTTTTGAATAAACTTTCTCTTTAACAAAAATATGTTTTTGTGCCTTAAAATGTTAAAATAATGACAATTGCACAAACAATGCTCAGCTTTAAGATTCTTGTGACTAAATGACTGGTTACACCCACAGACTACCTACAAGAGAGTGAACTAATCCCAGAGCCGCTCGTGGTGAGGCTGGTGCATCTTCAGGGAGCTGTAATCAGTGGATGCAAGGTAAATTAGACTCTCTGGACCTCCTTTCATTGACATGTATTAACGCTGACCACATACCTCACTACATCAGTGTGTAATGTGCTAACGTTTTATGTGTGTGTTTCAGAGAAACGGCCTTCTCTCCATCACCCCCCAGGCTGTGAAGGACCTCATGTCTGTGCTGCGTTTCTGGTGCCTCACTCCTGCCTCATCCCCACAAGAGCCCAAGGACCCTCGGCTGCTCAAAATGACCCTGCGGTGCCTGACTGTAATGATCCACCTTCTGCACTCCAGCAGCCCGGTTGACAGGCAGGTAGAGATCCGGATTGTACTGGACGGTTACTTCCAGCTGCTCAACTGGAACCGGCCACCGGACAGCCAGCAGGGAGATATGCAGACCTGGGAGGATAACCTCATTACACTTCTCGAACATATGTTGAGTAAGAGAATATTTCCCATTACTCATTAACCTCAATTTTTTTCATTTATGATTTTCTTCTGTGGAGCACAAATTAAGGTATTTTGAGTCTCAGCATCGCCAACATTATCAATTTTCATTTTTGGGTGATCCCTTGAATGCACCAGTATTCCCTAATTGAATTATTCAGCCTTAGAAGATGCCTAATTTCAGCCTAATTCGAACTAAAACTGCATTGCATGGATCCTTTGTAGAGAAAGCAATCCCAGAATGCCTTGCAACAAGCACAGTGAACAAGTTTATCCAAGATGGCCGAATTGGTAATAGAAATGTTGATTAAAATAAGTATTTAATTTTGTTCAAATAGATTATTTTAACCAATAGTTGTGTATTTTTGTGTTTATTTGGTTATCATGCTACTACCTTAGCAGCATGTTAATGGCCCTTTTCACACATACAGTCTTTACCGGTAAATTACCGGTAAATTACTGTTAAGAGATCATGTGTGAACTCGATCTTTTCAAAAATACTGGTAAATTCGATGTCTCTGGGCAAAAAGCAGCTGCATGAATGTGAACATTTGACACAAAAATGAAAACATCAACAAAAACAACTCAGTCATCAATTGGTTAGTTCTTACTAGTCTTTGAGTTTTAAGTTTGATCTCTTTTCATTTGAAGCATCCAGTATTCTATAGTGGGTGGTTCCCATTTCATGATATTTCATTTTAAAGGGGGCATCGGATGAAATGTTCACTTTTTTTAGCTTTTTTTGCATTTAGTTAGGTTTCTGGCGTGTCTGCTAGATCAGAAAAGCTAAAAAGAAAACACGCAGCCAGTTCATTTTGCGCTGTCTGAGTCTGAGTCATCAAGTGAGCTGTTTCAGTTTGCAGCCAGTTTCTACATGGATTGCTGGCTATTTGAATAAGACCACCTCCGAGCCATATACGGATATATTCACTTGTCTTGTGTCGACATGCCCCACGGAAGAGGTGTTGTTTTACATGATCATTGAGGTAATGGCCATTTCATGCCGACCCTAAAGAATCATACCAACATGTGGAAAATGGTCATCCGATGTCCCCTTTAACGAAATAGTTCACCCAATAATGAACATTCTGTCATCATTTACTCACCCTCATGTTCTTCCAGACCGACATTACTTGCTTTTGTGGAACACAAAAGACAATACTGAGAATCCATAACTGTTAGGATGCTGCCTTAGGCACCGATGAGACACAACATGTTTTTCAGGTTTGAAAACGCGAGGCGCACTGCACTGCCTTTTTTTGGTTGACTCCTTTTAATTTAGAAAAGAGCAGAGCGCTTTGTTTTTTTTTTTATGTTGCTAGGCAACCACCAAATCAGCTGTCCTGTCAGTCTGATCAAGGATTATAGCGCAAGTGCTCTAAAATATTTGGGTTGCTCTTAAGTAAACTGCCATATAAGCAGAAACGTACCCAGACCGACATTACTTGCTTTTGTGGAACACAAAAGACAATACTGAGAATCCATAACTGTTAGGATGCTGCCTTAGGCACCGATGAGACACAACATGTTTTTCAGGTTTGAAAACGCGAGGCGCACCGCCTTTTTTTGGTTGACTCCTTTTAATTTAGAAAAGAGCAGAGCGCTTTGTTTTTTTTTATGTTGCTAGGCAACCACCAAATCAGCTGTCCTGTCAGTCTGATCAAGGATTATAGTGCAAGTGCTCTAAAATATTTGGGTTGCTCTTAAGTAAACTGCCATATAAGCAGAAACGTAAAAAATACAGCTCCGGGTAACCCTCGACAACCACCACAAGTTTCTCCTCCATCATTGCGGTCTCTGGACGTTCCAAGCAACTGTAAACTTCCGTCACCACAACGGAAGAGCCTGCCTCTCCATTAATTCATTTGGACAATGAAAAAAATCAAATAAAAGTGAATGATGTCGAGCACTTTTCTGCTCAGAGTTGATTTTTTTTTCAAAAATGCGATGCGCAGCAGGCGGCTAAAACGCAAGGCGCATAAACAGCACCCAAAACACTCACTGCCAATAGAAAACATTTTTAAAAAGCGCCTCTCGCTGCGTTCTGTCTGATCGGGGCCTTAGAAAGCAGTTGCTAAGTTTCAGTACATTACAATATATCCTAAACTCTAAACATTAAGGATCATCACCCTATTGGCACTCACTGAACCTCACTGAACAGAAACCAGTCATCGCCCATAAGTCAGGCCACACAAACAAATACCCTATTAATCCGCTTCATAAACTTCAGCTGCTCAAAGAAAGGCAGTTTGAGCCCGAACCCTTTAATTTAACATTCATATATGAGTATGAAGAAAGTGCATTGTCACAATTTCCTTTAAACACTTTTTTGCCTTCACTAGTTCAATTATAATTTACATTAAATGGTCCTGCAGTGTGACAAAATCATTTTTGAAATACAAATATTCCAGGTCTCTCAATTAATATTAAGTCATAAAATTGCACACATTACAATTATAAAACAAGTAGAAAAATGCTGCTTGAATAGTTAGTTGGAGTGTATGTCACATCAACTTCCCAGAAGTATTTCATGTAATCGGCAAGTAATATGATATTATGTCATGATTATGTCATAACTGTTGGCATCTTGCAATAAAAAAAATGTAAAATCAACACAACAATGTTGTATCATACATGGTGAATTGCAGAGCTTCTGATTCTAGATCTTTAACCCAGACCACTGTGTATGATATGTTTAATGTTGTTTTTAAACATTTATAATGTATTTATGGTGAACTTCCACCCCTTTTCCAGAAGTTAATTGTAGCCAGTTCTCTGGAAACAATTTGAATTGAGAAATTGCAAAAGGACACAAAATATTTGGTTGCATTGAATTTCTTCTACCGTGAGTAATGCTGATGTCCCAGCACTGTGTATTTAAGTGCCTAAAACTGGCACAGTTTTATCTCTCCAGAAGGCGCAGGTTAAAAAGACTGAATGTTCTGGTGTTTTTGCCCTGCAGATGCTATCCCAGAGATCCTGCAGTGTTCAGACCGGCCGGTGTTGCAGGCTATCTTTCTCAACAACAACTGTTTCGAGCACATCCTCCGCCTCATCCAGAACAGCAAGGTCAGAACGATACCTTCTTAAAGCCTCTGAGATATCTGCAGCAGCGCTTCACATTTCCAGCCCTGAGGATTCAAATCAGTCTCATGGTTGAAATGTGGCAGACTGCTGATGTTTGGCCTGAAAGATAACAAGCAGACTACTGAACGCGGGTTGACTAATCTGAACCACAGATTGGCCATGGTTCAATCTAGAGGTTGCTTTATTTTTTTAAGTTTTTTTGTCATTTCTCAAGTAAAAAAATATGATATTTTAAAATTATTAAAATCATTTTTACATAAGATACCAGATATATCCCTACTCAGTAAACGTTCCCACTGAAGGATGTCAGTAGGGATTTGAAGCATTTCTTTTAAATACATTTCATCAGCTGAATAAAAAGAAAAAAACTGAAAAAGTAAAAACTGTCAGGGTAGTGCAACTGTCCTAATATCAAAAGCCTCAATATGTTTAATGAATTTCAGCATTTTAATAAGTTATTTTTCAAGCAGTAAATATTTGAAAAACATTTGTCAGCCAAATCAATGTCAGGTGGTGCAACCACCATGCAGAAAAAACAGCCACACAACAGGGCATATCAACTTTCCCAAAAGTACCATTTTGTATCCGTGTTATTTTAGTATCACTTATATATTATTATAGTTTTTATATGAATATTTTCATTTGAATTGAATTTTTAGTCATTTTTATATTAGTACATTTTTTTAACGTTTTTTTTTTAATGTATCTAAATTTTTTTTATTTAATTCAGTAATTTTAGTACTTCCCTTAAACATATTTCAGTTACCAAGGCAACATTTCTAATTTTCATTTCATTATTTAATACGTATATTTTATTTAAAATATATTTCAATTAACATACGAAGCAGTTCTTTCACTTACATTTTGTGAATAGACCAAAAAGGAAAAGCTTAAAAATGTAGCAAAAAAAAAAAGTCCTACAACTATCCTAATATCAAAAGCCTCAATAAGTTTTATTTTCAAGTAATTTGGCATAATTATTTGAAAAATAAAAAAATTGTCTAATCAAAGTTGGTGCAACCAACATGCAGAAAAAACAGGAAATTATATCACAGAGAGGATCCCTGCAGACAGAAATATCAGATAGTTGTGTGACCTCACTACACGTTTGCTCACAGAGGCTGAAGTGGAGCAGGTACTTTCCCTTCATCGCTGATCAGTGTGCCGTTCGTCAGCAGGAAACCCACCCTTCACTTGACTGACACAAACACAGACACACAACTGCTGACTGAGCAACATTCGATTCTGCATAACAAGCTCTATGTAAACATGCAGTGCTGTCTAAGGGAATATACAATACCAAAACATCTGCATGTGTCGTTGCATGTGGCAGTTTGTGACACAGTTGACTTAAATGCAACGAAAAATGAGGAACCTTAAAACATTATGCTGTTGTTATTGTACCATGGTAGTTGGATATGACATGGTGGTACTATCGTGTTCTAATGGTAGTTGATGGATTACATCAATCAGCAATATTTTAGGGGAAAACTGGCATCAGACTGGCTATAATGTCATGTAAAATGATCTAAATGAGCTCTTTTGAGAACTTTTTTTTATCACAATTTGAAACCAAATTAAATTATGCATGCATATATGAATGTCAAAAATAAACGCATTATTTTTGACATTCATATATGCATGCATAATTTTATTTTAATTCTAAAAAATTAAAATGTTAAATATTTTTTGTATTTTTAAGATATTATTATTATTATTATTATTGTTATTATTGAACCTACACATATTGCATGATTTTTTAAAAAGCAGAATGGATCAAATCTGAAAAGAATTTGCAAACTGCTTTTTAAAATAGTTTTAGTTGGAGTAGAACATGTCACACCACAGGGCATGTCAATTTTCCCAAAAGTATTCAGTGTCAACTACCTTAACATATAGTAACATACTTATAGTTTGTATTAGAATTTTGAATTAGATTTTATAATTATATGTTCAGCTTTCATTCTAATTTTTCATTCTTTTTTATGTGCTTTTGTCATTTTATTTGTTTATTCATATATATTTCTAAATAGTTGTAATTTATTTTTATTTCAATTTTAGTTCATTTTATTTCAGTTAATAATTTTAGTACTTCACTTCAACTTTATTCAGTTAGTTGCCAAGGCAACATTTCTAATTTATGATTTTTTTTTTGTCTAATATTTGTTTTGTTTTACTTCAGCTTTATTTTAAATAACAAATGTTTTTAATAGTTTTAGTAAATGATACCAACACTGTTGTATATAAATATAGAGATCACATAGTACTGTGAAATTACCATTTGATATCATGGTACCATTTCAGTACATTTTTAAAGGTTTATGCAGTGTCAGTACACAGAGTTGGAGGGTGAGGATCCTGCTTGTGGTGGTTTAGTGTGTGTGTGTGTCACCTTGCATGTTGTCTTGCAGTGATCTAGATTTTAGCATGTCTAGTGTATCTGTGGTGCTGTAGGTGTATTTGGTGTGTGTTTCATTTGGTGGTCTTTGGTGGGATATTTGTGGTGGAGTGGTGGTAAATATTTCAAGGTTAAAAGAAAAATCGGTTTTACTGTTGCATGTTTTAATCTCTTTAATTTAATTTTTTAACATTAACTTGTATTCAGTTTGTTTTTAACAGAATCTTGCACTTCACGGAGGAATGTTCAGAATTTATAGATATCTCCTTGCATGCATCTCTCTGAAACGGTTTTATTAAAAGCAATATTTCACACAAAAATGTTCACACGACTGATCAAACGTTTGAGGTCGGTAAGATTTTTTTTTTTTTTTTTTATGTTTTTGAAAGAAGTCTCTTATGCTCACCAAGGCTGCATTTATTTGATCAAACATACAGTAAAAACAATGATAGTATGAAATATTCAATCATTTAAAATAATTGTTATATATTAAAATGTAATTTATTTCCTTTGTTGGCAATGCAGAATTGTTAGCATCCATTACTACAACCTTCAATATCTCATGATCTTTCAGAAATCATTCTAATATGCTGATTTAGTGCTCAAGAAACATTTCTGACTATTATAAGGAAAAATATGTAATATAAAAGTCTGTCACTTTTGATCAATTAAATGCATGCCTGCTGAATAAAAGAAAAATCAAATGTTTAAATGGTAGCGTATACATCACTATTTACTCACCTTAATGTAATTCCAAACCCATAATTTGCTGTTATTTTCTGTGGAAAACAAAAGGAGAGATTCTGAAGAATCTTCATTCAGCTCTTACAACAATATTTATAGTGACCTTATCTGTCAAGCTCTAAAATGGACGAAAAACACCATAAATGCAGAATGAAAGTATAGCCTGTAAGTCTTCTGAAGCCATATGATAGCTTCGTTTGAGTAACAGACCAAAGCATTTGTCATTGTTCACGGACAATTCACTGAAGCTTTGAAAGCTCATTTATGTCCGTGTTAAATTCAGAAATTTCAGACAAAACGGCATTGGTTCTTCAAAAAATTCTCATATGGGCTTGGAAATACATGAGTATTAACAGAATATTTATTCTTGGGTGAACTAATCATTTAATCCATGAGAATGTGAATATGAACTAAATGTCGTGTGTATTTTGCATATGTGTGTGTAGGTCTGGGAAAAGGGCTCTGACTGCATCACAGTACACGCCATTCGAGTTCTCACCGCCATTATGAGCAACTCGCCCTCTGCCAAGGTATGACATGTCATCGACTCATGTCTTACACCTCCTCTCCTCTCGCTCCTTATGTATGTTTTTTCTGAAACGTCAGCTTGCAGACGTCTCTTGTCTTATCAGCATGATAAGTCAAAGTGCTTGCATATGATAAATGTGCCCCTTATGCATGTGTGGTTAATCTTATCAGCACATTTGATGTGGTTCTGCAAAACCAGGTCACACATGGCGACATTACAACATGCGCTTCCTCCTTTATTTTATGGGACAGTTATGTGTCAGGTCCAAAAGTATCATAATCCCATATCCTGTTTTTTATATATACTGTATATATATACCAATATACATGTCATGGTATAGTTCCCCTTCGGGAACTCGAGCTGCGTCGGAAAACGCTAGGGGAACGCCTTCAGCGATACCAAGCTCTGAATCATATGTGTAATCAGTCGAACGATGGGCGAGACGTCCGCGGCGGGTGACGTCATGACCAGGAAGCTTTAACGCTACTTCTGTATGTAAATGCCCTTGTTTTTATTGGCTAACCTTTTTGCTGTTGGGTCAAGTATACAGTAGTTTGTGCCACCCTGTTCTTCAATAACACCCTCTTTGCAAAGCAAACATTATACTGTGGCACAACTGTGAAGATTTATGGCTATGTTTTTGCAACCTAGTTTCAATAAATATTCTGGGTGGCCTTGCATTGTGAAAGCTGTTTACATAGAAGACTGGACTTTCTCATTTAAATTAAATTTGAAGCAAAATCCTGTTTTCATGATATCCCACTTTTTTTCATGTGAAAACATTTCTGCTTTGTTTAGTACCTTTTGTGTTTTGGTTTATTTTGGGGAACAGGGTGGTAAGAGCACTCATTGTATTCTGTGCTTGTTCAATTGTAATGTAACAGTTAATTAGTAGCTAAGCCAACATTTCTAAACTAAAGTTGAAAAACCTCTAAATTACTAAATTACAAATTACTAAAACTACAAATAACTAAAATAAATCTGAAATAAAAAAATAAATACTATGTAGACATTTATAATAAATAAAACACAAAACAAAACATTTCTTAAACTGAAGAAAATGTAAAATATAAAAAACTAAACAAATGTTAGTTGCCAAGCCAACATTTAAACCTAATTAATTGAAGTTTATATACTAAAATGATTAAAACTAAAACTGAAAATAACTCAAATAAAAATACTAAAATACTAAAAACTAAGTAGACATATAAAAAATACAATAAAATAAAACATTTAATTATAAAACAAAACAATTACTAAAATAAATAACTTAAAATAATATTAAAATGAAAATGTAAAATATAAAAACAAAAAAACGAATTCTAAATATTAATAAATATATTAATACTATAAAACTACATTAATGGTACTGAAATAACTCTGAATTTCATACTACACATATGCATACTTATAAAAACGTGCTTATTAATGCTCAAGAAGTAAGTTTTTAATCAAATGCAGTAAGTTGTGTAACTATGAATTATTTCAGGATCATGACTGAGTCACTATGATAAAAAAAAAACTTGTATCCTCATAGCACCACTTTTTGGTTTGTCCTTCCCCTTTCTCCATGTTTTCCTCTCAGGCTATTGAAGGAGAGCATTCCCAGACCATGCAGTTGGGCATCAGTAATGAACAGCCTTTGCTCCTGCTGCTGCAGTGGTTGCCTGACCTGGGCTCTCGCTCTCTGCAGCTGCTGGTGTCCCAGTGGCTGGCGGCCGTGTGTCGAGGAACTCTGTCCTGCCGCACTGTAGCCGTTGAAGCAGACTTTGTAGGCGCTCTGCTGGAGGTGCTGTCTGAACCCCCAGTGCGGCTCGACCGGCAGTGCGCAGACGCCCTCTTGGGTTTGCTTCAAGACTTGGGATCTCTTTCTCTACGGCCCTGTGAACTGAAGAGTCTGCTGAAGCTCTTGTGGACTGAGCCCGGTGCACCCCCTCACCCGTACTGCGGGCGCGTTGTAAGGGTGCTTTCTGCCATGGCCGCCCGTGGAGAGGGTGGGTGCAGCGCCTTGCAGTATTTTGACCTTATGCCCCCTATGGCGGGTATTATGGTGCCAGCTATACAGCGCTGGTCAGGAAGCGCATTTGCTTTCCATGCCTGGTTGTGCCTCAACACAGACTTTCCTCCACCCCAGCACCACTACTCAGAATCCCACCTGACAAACCCGGATAATATGGTTCGAATGGCTAAGGGACCACGCAGGAAACAGCTTTACAGGTTTGTTCGAGAATACTCATGATAGATGGGTGTTATAATAAAAATGTCATCATCTGCTGTATCATTTCTTGTAATTGTTTTAGCCTTTTTGATATATATACATTCTTCAGTGTCACATGATCCTTTAAAAATCATTGTAATATTTGGTGCTCGTTATTTTTATTATCATAGTTGAAAATGGTTGTGTTAATGCAGATGACCAGATGATTATTAAACGATTTAAGTATTAGTTATATTAAATTATATATTTTAAGTCAATTGTTTTAAATGCTATAGGTGATTTTAGGCATCACATCATTATTATGTATTATGTTAATGTGGGTGTAAATATGCATATTGTGCATCTGCAGTATTTGCTCATTTTCATTTATCTGTAATCAGTAATTGCAACTTGCAAGCTTAACATTAACAACGATTTTACTGCTGAAAAGATTATCAGAGATGACATTAAAGTATTTGTCTTAACACTCATGACTGCAGTTCAACATCGCTATGATTTTAACCAGCATTTTGCAATTTTTCTATATTTACAATTGTTGCTTAGTTTTATATTGCAAATATAATGATAGTGAGTAAGTGGTGAATATTCAATATATTGCCCAGGCCTGCTTGTTACAAAATGCTTGTACATATTGTATATCTGCATGAGTTTAGTACATTAATATTAATAGTAATCTAGAACTAGCGTTTTTAACAGCACGCTGTATTGGTGACCAAGAGTACTTGTTTTATGTGTACTTATACCTTTAAAAGCTGTATTGTGTCCTGTGTGTAGTTTCTTCACAGCAAGCGGAACTGGCTTTGAAGCGTTTTTCACCACAGAAGAAGTTTTGGTGGTGGCAGTATGTACTAAAAAGGAGTACATGGCTGTTTCCCTGCCAGAACACCCATTGAATGATTGTGCCTGGGTTAGTGACCTTACAGACAATTTTCACACATATTACCATAAACAGTTTAAGGAAGAGAAAACAGCACATGTGTGAAAATAAATATTAGAAAAAGTACATGTATTTTTGTTTTACTACTGAATTAGCTTTAGCTTGACTAGCCTCTTTAGCATGATTTCAATTAAACCCTTCCAAAACTTAACCATGGTTTTATTATAGTAAAAGTGTAGTAACCATGTGTGACGAGTGGGGGCGGGGCCGAGAGCCGTGGGAACGGAGCGAGGCCGGTGGAGTAATTGATAATGAGCGACACCTGCACCACTCACCGGTCTCGAGTCCCACGGAGGAGCTCCAGAAGGATAAAAAGAGGAGTGACGACAGTAAAAGAGGAGAGAAGTCCAGGCCTGGTCCTCTCCCATCTTTCACTGTCGTTTCACTTTGTGTCCCCTGGGCCTGGCTTGCTTATTTGTTATATAATAACAAAAAAAACTAAAGTTATATTTATGGCAACTGTAAAGGCCATTTCACACCAAAAATGACAATAATAAGCCTCAGGCTGAAGGAAGTGCCTCTGCCTCTGCACCTCACTCAAAGTTTCTCTCAACATGGAGACAGGAGACGTGTCAGTGAATAAATGGGAAAACAAAGTATCTTGCATTATTTGTTTGAAAAAGTAATTCAGATATTTCGTTGTAAATTTACAAGTAATGCATTACTTTACTAGTTACTTGAAAAATGTAATCTGATTATGTGACTCACATTACTTGTGATGCTTTACCCCCAACACTGATCATATCATTGTAAGATTTCATTTCTGTATTCAAAGTCTTATTCTTACCCTTCTTTTCTTCACTCTAGCACTCAGTTGCCATTGTTCACATTCCTGGCCGTCGGCCCTTTGGACAGAACGTGGTCACTGTTTATGTGGACGGAGTGCAGTGTAAAACAGCACCCCTGCGCTTTCCTTCTCTGAATGAGGTGAATAAATGTTATTGCCTGCAGTAGTTTGATTTATTATGAACATGTTTTGCTTCATTGGTCTGTTTGACTATCAATGTTTCAGCCATTCACTTCCTGCTGCATTGGATCAGCTGGTCACCGGACCACTACCACCATGACTTCCTCTCCGACCCTGCACAACCCGTCCCACTCGCCCTCCGAGATGGCATTTGCAGCTCATGCTGGGCCACCCACCCTTGCACGTTCCCAGTCCTTCCCTGCATCCTTTGCAGCAGCCGCAGGGGGGAGGCCAGGTGTGAGTCGGGACAGTCTAGTTCACACCATCCCGGCAGGGCTACAGGACACTGCGTGGGGCTCTCCTTCATCACTGGGTGGCCTTTTAGCCACAGTGTTCATCTGCCATGAAGCTCTGCAGCCTGCTCAGGCACGAGCCCTGTTCACTGCAGGTATAAATGAGACATCCACCGCATTCATAATGCAGAAATTCACCTTTCCAACCACAAAGAAACAAGCGTTAAAGAAGGTCTATCTCTGTTTCACTTGGCAGGTCCCAATAATGTTTCTCTGTTCAAAGCTGATGGTGAACCTTCAGAAGTCAACAGCAAACTAGTTTTATACTATACACCACAGGTAATCATCTGACAAACTGTTCTGTATATTTATGATTCTTCAAAAGTCTAAAGGTCTTATTAAAGATATATTATATTCAAAAGTCAAAATAACTATAGAATAAATACTGATAAATATGTCCAGATAAATATAGATTAAATATTATTTAAACTTTAAATATCTACATTCTAGGCCTTTAAGAGCCAGATCTGTTTGGATTTGTCCCCCAACCATCTTTACGATGGCAGGCTGACTGGTCACAGAGTGGTGAACTGGGACATCAAGGTGTGTATGCATCACTGAGCTTCATTATCTTTTAAGATCAGAATGATTCATCTTGTTCTGACATCAGTACAGCCTTTTGTGTTTGCCAGTGTTGGGAAATGTGTGTATTCAACACATACTTCTAGAACAAAACTCGTGAGCTCATAGATCCCTGCAGGAGCAGTAAATGCTAATTGTGTTTTATTATCTTGTCTTGTGTGTAGGATGTGCTGAGCTCTGTAGGTGGGATGGGAGCTCTCCTGCCCCTGCTGGAGCAGGTGTGTTTACTGGATCAGGGCGAGACTGTAGGTCAGGAGACTTCAGATCTTCTCGGGCCAGAGCTCACGTCCTCCAGGGGCCCTGCCGGCATGCTGCTGCCACTGGGGAAGTCATCTGGTCAGTACTCTCTCAGAGCTGTGACACATTGGTGGCAACATATCCAATTCACTATCCTCTCTCTTTTCCCATAATTCATGTCCATGTAGACATCAAATAAAAAGCATTAAATGATTGGAATCCTGCATACATCACCAGAAAGAAGTCTGACGTTTTCACCAGAAGACTGCGTTGTGACACTATGATTTGATTTGGCATTACAAGGTCAAAAATAAATAAATAAATGAAATGCATGCATGGATGAATCATTCCATAACATTACATAGCAGTTATATTAAATGTTTCGCTACTTCCTTAGCTGGGTCTTTCATTGTTAAAACTGACAATTCACGCTGAAATGTACTCTCTGCTTCTGTGGACCGTAAACCCTGCCTACTTTGATTTGGTTGGCCATCTCAATCATTGAACATTTCACAAATTATATACATGTATATATATGAAGAGTTCAGATGCAAAAGCCTCTAAGTGCCATCTGAAATTTTCTTCTAAAATTAGCATTTTTATCAGTCCCCTATGTTTAGGTTCAGTAATTTTACTCTAATGGCAAAGTATAGGTCCTTTTCTATGCCATTAAAGTGAAATAACTTAACATAAATATAGGAGCCTAATAAAAATGCTAATTTTAGAAGAAAGTTTCAGACAGCACTTAGAGGCTTTTGCATCTGAACTCTTCATACATCCTAAAATAAGCTTACTTTTAAAATGAAAATTAAGGTTATTATCGTAATAAACTAAGACTAAAACAAAGCCTTTAGAAAAATATAACAATTACGTTTAAAAAATACTTTTAAGATGTCAAGACATTTTTCATTTTCATTTAGTTCAAGTTGAAGTACTAAATCAACTACAACTAAATAAACTAGAACTGAAACTAGAGCTAAAAACAACCTTTATATAGACATTTAAAAAAAAATGACACCCATAAACCACACAAGCCTTAAAGGGGTCATATGATACGATTACAATTTTTCCTTTCTCTTTGAAGTGTTACAAGCTCTTGGTGCAGAAGAAGATCTGTAAAGTTGCAAAGACTAAAGTCTCAAATACAAAGAGATATTCTTTATAAAAGTTAAGAGTCAACCACTCCAAATGTTCACGCAAAGAAAGAAGGCATAACTTTAATTCTTGCTGTTGCCTCCGCTGCCATGTTGTGGAGTCGCTGTGTGTTTCGTTGTAAAAGAGAAACTACTTTGTTTGGCCTTTCAAAAGAGGACACAACTAGAAATCAGTGGTTAAGTTGTATTTACAACACTGTTCCAGAACAGTTCAACCCAAATATTCAGATGTGTGCTGCGCATTTTATGGAGGATGAGGACTGTTTCCTGAACCAGTAGCCTACAATGCGTCTGTGGCACAAAGGCTGTTTCTGTAAAGTTGAGCAGTTCCAACTTTGCAAGGACAGTCTGGCACTTCTGACTCACAGCCTGCAAGTACGTTTTTTATATTTAAATAATTTGCCACTGATGATTCAAACGTGAGTTTTGAGCAGTGTAGAGTAGGTTTGTTGTTTCTCCGAGCCTGATACGCAACACAGCGCGTAAAAAGACAGTATAAGTCAATATAATCAGTAATTATGTCACCCACTGTGTTATATTTGAACCATATTTAATGTAATATCAGTAAGATAGTAAGTTCTTAAATAAATAATGTCAAGATATGAGACTTATAATCCATTATAAATTAAGTGGATTTAACGTGGTGTTTATTGCGTGTTATAAATAATCAAACTCATAAAAGTTATAACCACAAATAAGTTTTATAATGTATTATAATTGTCATTATGAATATTTATGAGATGAAACAACATATACTTTTTTATAATGCATTATGCATTCATTATAATGCCTTAAGAATACTCTTATAATGTGTTATAAATATGGGCTTCATAGAAAGTGTCACCGTTTTTTGTTTTTTTTCCACAGTCTGCAGAGTTACAGCATGCAACATGAAACATTAACAGATTGTTATGTGGCTTTTTAGAGCTGCTTAAAACATTGTACATTTTTCTGTAATTGCAGTATGAGTCACCATTGATGCTTTTTGAGTATGCTATTTGATTTTGCTGTGGGGTAGTGATTCATAAAGTTGTGTTTGAGTCTTCATACATGTGTTTATATGCTTGTGTAGAAGGCTGCAGGGAGTTTGTGTATTTCGTGTTCTGCAGTTGAACTTTGGTTGTTGATTTCCCATGTAGTGCCATTGCAGCAATTTGTCAATGTTACATTTCACTAATGTGGAACTGATTGCTGCTTTGTTTGTGTGTGTGTTAGAGGGCCGTTTAGGGAAGAACAGTGTAGCAGCGTTTTTGCTGATGATTAAGAACATGCTGCGCAACCATCCAGCCAATCAGGAGAGTCTGCTTCAGTGCCACGGGCCGCCCATCATCGGAGCCATGCTCGGCAAGGTACACACACACACACACACACACTGGTGAATAGAGAGTGCATCTGGAGGTCTATCAGGACATATTGGTGTATGTGACTTCAAGGCGAAGCATCCTGTTAGGAAACACTTGTGTTAACAATCCCATGATATTGCACAATAGACACACAATCACAGTTTTTCATGCTTTAAGGTTTTATCTGGTGCCAGGAATCTTTAAAGAAATTAATAAACAAGGTTTGAGTGTCTGAAGTAAACGCATTCAAATCAAGAGTTCACACGTTTATCACAACACCGTGTTCCAACATCTGTGACATTTAACACATAATCAGTATGAAAGTTTCAAATCTGTAGGAGCTGCATAGTTGTCATTACACTAGCGATTCGATCGGATGCTAGGCATGTGATATTAAGCAGATCATTTGATGACATCTATGGGCGTCTCTGTTACAGCAGCTGTTCAGAGAAGCAGATGCTGATATATTTCTGATCTGCTGTAAGATCTTTAGGCTTAGGAGTGTCTTTTATTGTTCCACAAAATTAAAAGTCATATCTGATCTGCTTTTGATGTACTGTGATTTGACAGGCTTGTAAAGTCCTTTGAAGAGAGTTTCTTGGGTTTGAGAGATGGAAAGCACACACACTCATAGTTACATACAGTGGGGCAAAAAAGTATTTAGTCAGCCACCAATTGTGCAAGTTCTCCCACTTAAAAAGATGAGAGAGGCCTGTAATTTTCATCATAGGTATACCTCAACTATGAGAGACAAAATGAGAAAAAAAAATCCAGAAAATCACATTGTAGGATTTTTAAAGAATTAATTGGTAAAGTCCTCGGTAAAATAAGTATTTGGTCACCTACAAACAAGCAAGAGTTCTGGCTCTCACAGACCTGTAACTTCTTATTTAAGAGGCTCCTCTGTCCTCCACTCATTACCTGTATTAATGGCATCTGTTTGATTTTTGCCCCACTGTAAGTATACCATCCTCAGGCTTAAAACATGGGCTGTCAATTAAATGCATTTATGTAGGACAAGTATTACATTTAATTCAATTAAAATTATACTTGTATTCCGTTATATTTATATGAATAGCTTAGAAAATTTTAATTCATTTTTACACTATCATTCAAAGTTTGGGGTCTGTAAGATGTTTTCTCTTATGCTGACCATTGCTGCATTTATTTGATGAAAAATACAATGAAACAGTAATATTGTGTGTGTGTGTGTGTGTGTGTGTGTGTGTGTGTGAGATTAATACATAAGCGATTAATTTGATCATTATATCATTTAAACAATTTGATTATTTTTGTAATTGATTGATGGCTTTTATAACTACAGAAACACTTCATCTCCTGTCTCGCATTCTTTTTCTCCTCCAGGTTCCCAGCAGTATGATGGACATGAGTGTACTGATGGCCTGTCAGTTCCTGCTCAAGCAGGTGTCCAACGAGGGCAACAACGCCCTCCTATCACAGCTGTACCAGTACCTGCTCTTTGACTTCAGGATCTGGAGCCACAGCCACTTTGCAGTCTGCCTGGGTAAACAACCAATACACATCACAATGGCATTTACTATTGGGTCATTCCGTGTCAAATCAACCACATTTTCTGAAATTTCCCGGCTCAAATGTTTGATTTTGTTAATATTTTTTTTCTGTAGTAAGACAAATATAAATAGTGATGAAAGGCAAAATATTAGATGTCACAGATGTATATTTACTGAGTAATCCACTATTTTGTAGAGAGGGGTCAAAATGACAATTTTCACTGAGATTTGGAGCCAATTTACAGGGGTGTAAAAATGACTTTAGAAAGCTGCCGGCATCATTATTTTATTTTTACACAGAGATCGGTAGGTGTCAGCTGTATGTAAAGTATCCCACATTTGTTTTTAACCTCTGAAAATTTGAACAATTCACCAATTTACTCATGGAGCTGCATTTAGATCTCCATATCTCTGGGATTGAACCATCGAGGGCCTTTAAAATGAAGATACCAAAAGGAAAGTTTGTTAAGAAGCAGAATCTAAAAGGATATTAAGATATCTTTAATACTTATTGAGTTAAAGGCGTGCAAACTTGAGGCAAAAAAAGTGCTTTTTGCCATTTTTGAACTGTCACCGTTGGCATATAATGAAACAAAGATTGCTAAAGTCAACAGATTTTACTAAAAGACCTACAGATCTATGTGTAAAAATAAAATAATGACGCTGCCAGCTTTCTAAAGTCATTTTTACACCCCTCTAATTTGGCTCCAGGTGAAACTTGTCATTTTGACCCCCCCTCTACAAAATAGTGGATTACTCATTAAATATACATCTGTGACATTTAATATTTTGCCTTTCATCACTATATATATTTGTCTTTCTACAGAAAAAATATTTTAAAAATCGAAAATTTGAGCCAGGGACCTCTAGTTGAGTTGACATGGAATGACGCAATTGCTTTTTTGGTATTCAACTTATTTGCATTAAATGCAAAAAATAAAAATCAGGTCCTAAAGGAATAGTTTACCCAAAATGACAAATTTGTTCTTACCTGATTAATTAATTCCAAACCCTATTATCTGTATGTCTGTATTTGTGTTGGTTTGCAGGTCATGTGCAGTACCTAACCACTGTCATCAATGAAGGCAAGCTGAAGACTCGTAAGAGGTATGGTGTTCAATACATCCTGGACTCGATTCGGACACACTACAGGTGCGGTCAGAACTGAAGAGTTTTTGCTGGTTGAAATTTAAATATTGAGTGTGGATATAAGATGTTTATAAGTGCCCTATTTGTGTCCACAGTGTGGAGAAGGATGGCAGTCCTCTGTCTGATGAGAGGCAGACGGTGCAGATCTCTCTTTTTGCTCTGCTGAAGGACCTTCTGAAATCTCCCACTGCTGAGGAGCTGCACAGTTTACTAGCCTACGCTGCTATAGTGCAAGACGAGCAACAGGTGACCCACACAAACACAAACCTGCTCTGTTCCAAAACCTAGTGTGTTGCTTCTGAGATATTAAAACATTGGTTGATTGACTTCCTGAAAAGAGTAAATAGTGTGTCTTTTTGTGTCAGATCAGTGTTTCTTTGAGTATCCCAACCAGCCTGATACATTGGCTCAACCAATGGTGTTATTCTGGGGCAGGACTATCTGTTTGCTCAACCAATGGAAGTTGGAATAAAAAATATTTTTTTAATACATTAACCCTGGAAGGCAGAAAGGGGTCAATTGACACAATAGTATGTGATTTGTGGATTAATTTAAATTAATAAATAATAGTGATAATAATACATACATATAATTCTGTTATTATATGTATTCCTCTTAAATCTTGTATGTGATTCTCAGTAATGTCAATTTCATAGGTTTTTGGGTTCATAAAAAATAGCATTTTTGTATGACCACCACTGGTTTTCATAAAGGTGGTCAAACTTACTTATATACATTTCCCATTACATTTTGATTCACTGTGGTATTTGTTTGTCATACATTTTGTCAACAATAATTGCCTGGCATTCCATGGAATACACAACAATTTGATTTGTCAATGTGTCATTTGCAGATTGTGTGTTGGAAAAAGGCCCTGTTTACACCTAAGTTAAGTTAAGTTGAGATTTTGTCGATTACCAGTGGACAATGCTAAATACAGGTGTAAACAGGGTCTGAAACGTTTTGAGCTTGACCACTTTCAACCACTTCCAGATGTAGTCAAAAATGGAAGACAGAGGAAGTCGACCGGATTTTTTTTTTGTCGTGTAGACAGTCATGGGGTCAAATGCGTTCAAATAGCCACTAAAGACAGGCTCCTCTCTGAATACAGACCTCATTCGTAAACAGTATGGGTTGTGTTGTGAACAGTGTTGGGTAAGTTACTCAAAAAAAGTAATTGATTACAAATTACTTATTACTGCTTGAAAATTGTAATTTGATTACATTACTGATTACTGCATGTAAAAAGTAATCAGATTACTAATTACTTTACTTTCAAGTTACTTTGAAAACATATCAAACCTAAAAAAAATACACTTCAAAGTGAAAATTGTAGTTCATTCAGTAATTTAATATTGACTGAAAAATATTACAAAGGTATGAAAACAGCAACTTGACTTACAGATTTAATACATTTCTAAAACTTAACGTTCTTAGTATAAACCTGCCTAACAATAAAAAATGTATCTTTAAATGTGCCTATACAGTGTTTTATATACAACATTGCTTGCTGAGTGTAGGGTATGTGTATGCTGGCTTAACTGTGTTTAACTGTGTGAGCATTAAAGACAGAAAAAATCTTAATAAATTGAAAACGGTTCTGATAACATTTGAAAACAGTATTGATGAACATACATTGCATATTTGAATGCTAAAAATGAATGTTGCTTCTTTGTTTATGGAGGTGATGTGGGCGTTTACTCACGTGGATGATTACCGTATGAATAGTGCGTGCTGCGCGGAGGCGTGATCACATTACAGATAATGAGTTCAGACAGGAAAGATTGGACCTCGCGTTGGTTTTATACGGATTACTTCATCAGAGAATATTTGTTTTGGATAAGAACAAAAAAAATAAAAATAAAAGTAGACACTTCAAGCTTTCCATAGATATGTTTCTCATGTCTGTGTGTGAAGTATTCACTGAGTTTGGGTTCATTTTAGTGACGCGTTTCAGAAAGAAGTTTGCGGAGACTGAGACGGCAGAAAGCGCACCCCGTTTGTTTTCTTTATTTTACAAAAGCACAATATTTTGTTGATATTGTGAGTGTACACAAATAAAAGTAGACCCTTCACAGATTAAAATTATGTATTACACTTATAAATATATACGATCAAAAATGGCGGAGCGTTTTAAGTTCTTTTCGCTGTTATCAGGAAAAAATGCAAGTGATCGCGTCGACGCCTCCGTCAAACTGACGCTGCTGTGCAAAACATGATTTTAAAAGGCATATAATAATTTTTTTTTCTTAACTACTTTTGTAACGTAAGTAATGTAATTATATTGACTTTAGTAACTGTAATCAAAGTACACAAATTTAAAATGTAATGCATTACTTTACTGCGTTACAGGAAAAAGTTAAATACCCAACTCTGGTTGTGAAGCACGTTAGTTAGACAGGATTTACATTTTGCCTGCTGAAAGCGTAAGCTTGGATTGAAGGCAAAAATTGTTAAAAGCACGATGTACTCTTAACGGTCCTGATTCTAACACAAATCCACAGCTTTTAGCATAGTTTTGCGGCTGTCGGAGCAGAAACAAAAGCTGCTGCTCTCCATATCATTTTCCATTGTCTCCATTCGAGTTCATATGTAAATTGTGCAAGGATATTTTGCAATATTATATCGAAAGATCAGAAAAGGCCCATACTTACAAGGAATTCAGGAAAGTGGTCAAAAATGGGTAAAAGAGATGGATTAAAACAGCAGGTGTAAAGTGGAATGTATCTTCCTCGTCTACTTGTGATCTGATTGACCAAAATGTATCTTAATACCAGGTGTAAACAGAGCAAAAAAAGGCATTATTGAACCTTTTAAACATTTGTGTATAATCAAATTTAATATGATTTTATTACACTGAAGAGTAAAGAGAAACCGCATACCTTGTCTTTGAAGGAACCTTTTTCAGTTCATGTGTTGTTTCTTATTATGGTGATATTCTGGTAAGGTTAGGGTTCGCTAATTGCTGAACGAATGTTCTCCCTCTCTGTAGATGATCAGTATTCTGGATGTGTTACACACTGTATTGAGGAGTTCTCCTTCTCCACGGGAGCAGGCTGTGACGGTTCTTCTGGAGCGAGGGGTGGAGCAGCTCTACTGTCTGCTACTCAAAACCAACTATGGGGACGAGGCTCGTGAGAGATTATTCAGGGTGAGAACAAACTTGCACTTTAAATGGTGACACTGCAGTGAGGCATGTGTTGAGATGAACTTTTGAAACCCAAACGGTGAGATCAGTATCTTTCAGAGTGATAGGAACTATCTCTCCTGCTCTGCTGCAGGTCTTGTATAAAGTCCTGAAGAGTGAACGTGTTCCTGAGCGCAGTAAAATGCGCATCAAACTCAAGGACTCCGGCTACCTTGGGCTGGTCTGCTCCTTTGAAGACGTCCCCATCACCATGGCGACTGTACGCTGTCTGTATGAGCAAGTGCTCGCCACAGGTAAACTGAAGAAAATGTGGATGGTAGTTTTCAACTTTACACTTCAGGTGTTGATTTGTCTGTTTTTTTTGTCTGTTTGGTGTAGATCCCACTCCGAATTTTAGAGACCTGTTGGCAGTGGCGTACCTGTCCCATCGCGCCGACCTCAGTGTCCGACTGGATATCTGTCGAAAGGTGAGTGACTGATGAAAAAACAGCTAAATCCAGCCAAAGCTGGTTGTCTAATCTTATCTGGTCTTTCAGACCGCTCATAGCTGGTTTAGCAAGTTTCAGAGAGGTTTTGACCACTTATTTAGCTGGCTTAGTTGGTCGGGCTGTGAGACGAGCTAAAACCAGCTAAGACTAGCCAACCAGCTTTAACCAGTATTAATGATAAGCTTATTTTATGGGGTGTTGTAGGTTTTCAGTGCTAATGGCTTGGAATGGCTTGCTTGGCTATAACAAGATATCAAGATAACAAGCTATGTTTTTGATCATGCATTACAAATGGATACCAAAAAGAGAACAAGCTCTTACAGAAAATGTAAATGAATGTCAAATCCCGCCTTCTGATGTGAAGCCAGTAATCAACAGATACATACTGGAGAAATGGCAAGCGGAATGGGAAGAATTTCAAAATAATAAACTTTTTGAAATAGATTCTGTTGTAGGAACAAGATATATTTATTCTTTTAAATCCAGGCATGACCAAGTTGTGTATACAAGGTGCCGTATTGAACTTACTAGATTAACTCATGGACATTTATTGATTGGTGAAGAAGCACCAAAATGTCAATATTGCAGGACTCACTTGACGGTGAAACATGTGCTTTTGGTCTGTCCAATATTTCATGTCATGAGACAAAGGTTATTATCAGGACAAACTCTTAAGGACTTGTTTTATAAGATGGACCCAGAAAAACTTGTACAATTTCTTTCAAAAGTAAATTTAAAGTATCTTTTATAGAAATGTATGTGTAATACTTTGATTTATAATTGTTTTTATTAATTTATTTGTGTTCTACTATATTTTTTATGTATAATCGTTGCCATGAAATAGCTGATGTGGCAATAAACTTAAATTAAACTGTAAACTGGATGCCAAAAAGGGATAAGATTGTGTTTTCAGTTAGCCTATGGTTAGCAAGCTTGCTAACAGTTTAGCCTACTACCTTAACATAGCGTTAACTGTGCCTTTTAGGTAGAGTCAGAAATATCATAATTATAACTTCTGAGTCACATATCGTACTTATGATTGGCAAACTCTAAAATTCTCGATGATACACAAGTTGTGACATTTGAAAGGGATGTGTCGATTTAGTGGAAACACTGATCTATAATATAGATTAATTACTCAAATAATTCACTCACCAGTTAAAGATTTGAATT
Source organism: Sinocyclocheilus grahami (assembly GCF_001515645.1). Lineage (NCBI taxonomy): Eukaryota > Metazoa > Chordata > Actinopteri > Cypriniformes > Cyprinidae > Sinocyclocheilus > Sinocyclocheilus grahami. The sequence continues at coordinate 671,858 of NW_015505215.1, read as the reverse complement.
AGTCTGATGAATCCTTCACTAATAAATCACTGCATCTGTCATTTTTAAAGAGTGTTTACTGATACAGCATCTCACTCACTACTAAACTGCAAGACATCATATCAATTTCACATGCCCAAACCAAAGTCAATCTCTCCGTTAACTCACATGCTGACAATACCATCTGACAATACAGAGTTCACTTGCTTTACCTCATAATACAGTCCATCTGACATTAACTTGCAAATGCGACATAATGACAATCTGAAGCAAGAGAAAACCCATTTCTAAGTGTACTATATGTTGTGACTTTCTTGGGATGGCCCTGATAGCACACGTACATCACAGAAACGTCTGTTTGACATCTGCAAGACATATTTTTAGAGTGTTTGCTCATCTGCAATGCATCTACAGGGCATTTTCTGTCAGATGTCAAATAGACGTTTAGAAAATGTCTTTAAGATGTTTATGATTTAGAATGCATGTAAAACTGACATCTTAAAGACGTCTATCAGATGTTTGTACACAACAGATGCTTTCCAGATTAATTGATCTTTAACAGACATCTTGCAGACGTATGTGTGCTCTCTGGGGGTTTATTCTCAGCTAAATGAGTAATTCTTAAATTAGTAAATTAACATTTCTCTCTCTTTCATCCCTGTAGCTCTTCCACTTGATTTACTCCAACGAGGAGTATGTGAAGCAGCTCGCGCGTCAGTCAGGCTGGCAGGATGTTCTCACCAAACTCTACATCAAAGAATCGTACAAGTCTCGTGCTCTCAGCCAATCCAATTCTTTATCCAGTCCCACCACCTCTCTGGAGCCCGTTCTTCCCAGACCCGTCTTCCGTCGTGAGGACAGCGTAATGGAGGACACCCGGCAGAACGTCTACATTTCCCTCACCGCCCGCCATGAAGAGGAGTACGAGGAGGAAGAAGGAGAAGCTCAGGATGTGTCGGAGGGCTACTCTGACCTCTCCCAGTCTCCTCCGTCAACCGGACAGCTCAAGAATGATTCCCTCCACTTCAAACCATTTGACTCTGGAGAACAAAGCAGTTATTCGTCCACCCTGTCCAACACTGTGGACAATCCATCATCATCCCGTTTGCTGGAGGAAGAGGAAAACATGTATCAGCCGCTCTCACCCTTCAGCTCACCCTTTGAGCTGGAATTAAGCCTTCAGAAAGGGCCCCAGACACCTGTGGGGAGCCAGCCAGAGACCCCCTCTCCTCTGGAACACAGTAAGAGCTTCCCAGGCATGAGACCACGCAAGAGCTCCAGTCTGTCCAATGTTCTGGACGACACAAGCTACAGCACCGAACCTCCTACAGACACCATCTCTAACACATCTAACCCACAGGTACATGGTGAACATTTGCTAACTTGTTGTCACTTACTCATTCAGTGGACTGTATTAGTAAAGTAATGTAAGGAATAGTGAATAAAGGTTGAGGGAGTGATTTCAGAATACAGCTCCTGAGACAAGATAACTACAGACACCGAGGGTGTAATTAAAGACAAATGAGGTCAAAGGTCAAAAAACAAGTACAAGTAAACAATGTTACTTGTTCATTGTTCAAAAATAGTTGGTTGGAAACCCAGCAACTGAAGGATGACCCTGCTGGAAAAAAAACAGACAAGCTAGACCAAAATAATCCAACTAATACCAACAAACAAGCCAGGCTAGTTTAAGCAGTTTTTTTCTAATGTTTTTACCTTTTTCACCTAATGTGCTGACAGCCATTTAGCAACTCCAGAGCAATGCTCTTGCGGCCACTTTAATATTTTATAGCACTGTATCAGTGGCTTTACATGAAACCAAATAATCCGTTAGTAATCAGATTGATGGCTCAAACAGATTGAAAAGCCTTCATGTAAACACCTTAATTTATCCAATTGAGTTTGATCTGAAATTTCTTTTGGATTAGAAGGAGTGGTGTAGACCTTTTCTAATCCAATCGAGAGTACATGTAAATGTACATGTGAGTACATTGAAAACTGAAACTGGAAAGTACTGCGCAAGTGCAGTGATGTAGAAATGGCGGAAAAAAACAGACAAGCTAGACCAAAATAATCCAACTAATACCAACAAACAAGCCAGGCTAGTTTAAGCAGTTTTTTTCTAATGTTTTTACCTTTTTCACCTAATGTGCTGACAGCCATTTAGCAACTGCAGAGCAATGCTCTTGCGGCCACTTTAATATTTTATAGCACTGTATCAGTGGCTTTACATGAAACCAAATAATCCGTTAGTAATCAGATTGATGGCTCAAACAGATTGAAAAGCCTTCATGTAAACACCTTAATTTATCCAATTGAGTTTGATCTGAAATTTCTTTTGGATTAGAAGGAGTGGTGTAGACCTTTTCTAATCCAATCGAGAGTACATGTAAATGTACATGTGAGTACATTGAAAACTGAAACTGGAAAGTACTGCGCAAGTGCAGTGATGTAGAAATGGCGTAATGGCGTACGATGTGTAGAACGAGCCATCGTTTTTGTAGAATTAAGTGTTATAAATGACTGTCATATTATTCTAAAGTTTTCCTTCCACTCATCGTCTGTGAACTGGAACAGAACAACATCCTATCAGTCCTCACTTTATATATAAAGTATACTCTCATCCACAGATGGCTTGTTTTATTAAGTCTGCTCTTTAAAACAAAGTAAAGAAGCAATGGGAAGAGGATAGTATGTGCAAACAGTGGGAAACTGTGTATTCGCGCAGTGTGCGCATGTCAAGAGATCAAATCTGATATTGAAGCGCACATCAACCCGATCACTTTAGTGAGCATTCATGTAAACACTACATTCAGCCTCATTTTAAAAGTGTGATTTCTAGACCTGGAAAAGTAAATTAATAAAATATAATCTAATAAACCCTATGGACAGTTTTATAAAGAATATACATTTCTCTACTTATGCCAAACCCTAAAATTGGGCAGAAATTGTAAGTATTTCTTTTTTTATTTAAAAAAAATCCTTGTTTAGTAAATCGCAAACAACTGGAAAGGGGGCCCTCAACAATGGAGTCAAAGAGGTTGAGAACCACTTCTCTGAGTTCTACTTTGTGATTACTTTAATAAGTTTGATCGCTGAAGACTTGCCTCTCTGTCTCCCCCATTAGGCTCCCGAGGAGGAGTTGTGTAATTTGCTGACGAACATTGTATTCTCTGTGCTGTGGAGTGGCACTGAGGGGTCTGAAGATGTGATATGGAGAGAAAGGGGTCAGGTGTTCTCTGTCCTCACCAAGCTTGGCTCATCCTGTCAGCTGGTGCGGCCACCTGATGACATCAAACGCAGGTCAGAAGCTTAAAACTTTAATGCTCTAAAACTTTCTGATCCAGACATAGTGACAGCTCATAAAAAAATTATAAATAAGGCACTGCGTTAACAATTCCTCTGTCCCAGAGAGATCAAATGAAGACTGACAGTTTTTTCAGACTGATTGAACCTTGTAGATTAACGTTTTGAACGAACTTTGAACCATTTCCTAACCCTCCTGAAGTATTTTCATGTGTAGCTTGTTGGGAGAAGTGCTAGTGACTTTAAAGTTTCAGTGAAACCGAAGAAAATGGGCATATTTCTATTTTATGCCCTGTGAAGCTTATTTTAAATTGTAACTGACCTCCATTATGAGAAAACCTACTGCATTTGAAATCCAGTAGAGATCAGTGAGCTGAGACTGGAGGGAAGTACCGTACATGAAAGTGTTGTATGGATTCCTTTGGTTCAGATGAGGGCAGGGTGGGGATCTCTGGAGGGCAGACGTTCTTTGCGCTACTGGGCTGTTGCTTTTCTTTGGTGTGGCTCCTGCATTGCATCACCATAGAGCTTGTTTTTACTTTAAGTCATAGGGTGTGCCTGTCTGATGACTTGTTCAAGACATTGTATTCTGTTTGTTTTGCTGCTGTGAACAAATATCATAAGCTGGCGGGGGTGTTACCGATGCATTATGTGTCTTTTGTATGTTGTAGTCTGTTGGAGATGATGCTGGAGTCGTCTCTGTCAGATTTGAGGGACTCTCAGGGCGTGTCTCTGCCCCATGTGCCTTCTTTGCTCCGCCTCCTCAGACTGCTCCAGGACTTCCTATTCGCAGAGGGCACTGACAATCAAACACTATGGAGTGAGAAGGTGGGGAATGGATGGATATATTCTCATTCTGATTTTATAACTTACACTTATTCCAAAGCCAAAAGAGTTTGAAACAGGAAGTTGGAAGAAATCCGGATTTAGGATGTTAGGCTGTTCACAATGCATGCAAATACAACTTGATATGTTAGCGAAAATAAGTGTTTTTGGAAACTAAAAACACAAAAATATTGCACACTTTGTATGATGTTACTCACCACATCCCAAATGATCTAATTAATTAATTAATTAATTTTAAAAACCCCATCTGAAATCTGATCTGACTGTTGAGACCTTTGATGCTGATTTTTAAAAAAAAATCTGATTTTAATCATATTTCAATGATATATGGATGCGGTTTGGTTCTGTTGTTGTTGCTGTTATTGCAAAAATTACTTTTCAAAAGTTTGGGGTTGGTTAGATTTTTCATATTTTTGAAAGAAGTTTCATATGCTCACCAAGGCTGCGTTAATTTGCTAAATAAATACAGTGATATTGTGAAATATTATCATAATTTGAAATAACTTTCTATTTGAATATTTTTTTTAATGCAATTTATTCCTGTGATGGCAAAGTTGAAATTTCAGCAGCCATTACTCCAGTCTTCAGTCACATGATCCTTCAGAAATCATTCTAATATGCTGATTTGTTGCTCAAGAAACATTCTTATTATTAGCAGTGTTGAAAATAGGTGTGATATATACAGGTGTATATATAAAAAAAATTTCAAGATTCTTTGTTAAATACAAAGTTCAAAAGAACAGCATTTATTTGAAATAGATATATTTTGTAACATTAAAAATGTATTTACAGTCATATTTGATCAGTTTAATGAATCCTTGCTAAATAAAAGTATTAATTACTAATTAAGTAAATAAAAAAATTACCACATTGAACAGTAGTGTATAATATAGAAATTCATAACTATAAGGACACTGTCTCTCAAACATATAAACTCATATGTACTGTTTATAATATATGTAATATAAGTTATAAGTGTACACATTTTCTTTTAGGGAAACTTTATTCTGACGTTTTATTGTATACAATGTGTTTATTTGTGAATGAGTATAAGAGTGTGTCTATATTTGTGGCAGATTTTTGAGGGGGTGGTGAATCTGTTGGATAGGCTGCAGGCATGGCACACGACCCCTGGGTCAGCGGGGTCCTCTGAGCTCAAAGAGATGTCTCTGATCGGCCTGCGTATCATCACTGGGTACATTCAGCAGCAGCAGAACCCACAGGTACACACATACAGTATACACCCATCTTAAAAGGGATTCCAGGGTTGTGTTCTAAAATTCTCGCTCTGACATTTACAAATGTGTTTTTATTAGCTAATTATGTGGGATAAACTTATTATGACTGTGTCAAACAAAACTAAAAATCACTCGTGGTGTTGAAATTGGACGCTAAGTATACTCCCTTGTGCAAGTGGAGCATTGAAAAACACACACATGGTTATGTTCAGGATTATTAGATATGACATTGGGCTATAAAGAGAGTTTTTGTAAATAGCTTCAGTTCATTCCATTGGAGAGCAGATGTCCATATATGGGCATATGTGTGTTTTTTTTATCGTTCTCCTCCAGACTCACTCAAACCCATCCCACACTCAAATTAGATCATATCAACTGACTGAAGAACTGACAGGCGGTCTGGGAAAACATGTGCCTGCCTCAAGGCTCTTTACAGTCTGTTGTTCAAGAGCATGTTTGTTTCCTATAGGAAGGTTGTCTGTCTATACAGCACTAAGCTTGTAATTATTTTCTTTAGAGCAGAGTGCTGTAATAATAAAAGTTGAAGTCTTAATTTGCACAGACCATGTACCATGCAAAAGAAGTGTCCAATTTATTCCCACATAAATTACAAATAGTTATCTGACATAAATATTTCTTACTGGCCATTAAACTTTACTATGCATGTTTATTTTAAAAATTAATTATCTAGCTAATTTTACATATATTGGGTATTAGGCAAGTATAATTAACCTAATTAACAAAATAAACCAACTTAAATGCATCCTTAAAACCATAAATTAATGTGAGCTTGTAAAAAAAAAAGCTTCTGTGCTCAGGGGAACTCTATAATAAGCACAGACAGACAAGTGCCACTTCAGAAATAGCCCTAGACAAAGACAAGAGGCAAACATGAGTAGATAAACAAGACTAACAAGAGGACACAGCACAGGTGTGCATGATCAATAGAAGAAACCCTTTTTAAATTTTGAACACTGTGCATTCAGAAAGGAATAATAGCTTACTGTTTACTGCATCCTGTGCCTTATCAAATAATAAAAAAACATGTAGAGTCAAGTAGGCGATTATTCTATTAATGTAGTATATTATAGTACAATGTATTATATAGTACAGTGGTGTGCGATGGTGTTCTAAAATCCACTTTTTTTTATTTTTTTATTTATCAAATGTAAATTAATGTCCCAGTCACATTTTCTTGGTTAAACATTACTTACACTATCAGAAAAAGAAAAAGAAGAAAGAAAAAAACAGTTATATTTTATATTTTTACATGAACAATATAATCAATCAACATGTAGAGTCAAGTAGGCGATTATTCTATTAATGTAGTATATTATAGTACAATGTATTATATAGTACAGTGGTGTGCGATGGTGTTCTAAAATCCACTTTTTTTTTATTTATCAAATGTAAATGAATGTCCCAGTCACATTTTCTTGGTTAAACATTACTTACACTATCAGAAAAAGAAAAAGAAGAAAGAAAAAAACAGTTATATTTTATATTTTTACATGAACAATATAATCAATCATTTATTCATTAAAGCCAAGTATGAATCTCATCAAGTTAGGGTTCTTAAGCATTTTACATTTATTCTAAAATAATAACTCAAGGCAGTAACAATTTAAACAATATGTTTTATTTGTGAACTTATGTTCAGCTATTCTTTTTAATAGTTAACTTTTAACTATTTTTGAATTATTCGGTTCATCAGTCATCAAAGCTCAGTAAATATTGGTCACGACACAGAGATCTACTTTCAATTTCACCAAGCTGATTACTCACTGAAAACTCCCACAGATCATGTTTTCATACCATTTTAAGTCTTATTTTGATGTAACAAAGTGATTTTATCTAAGTGTGAGAGCTGTTTGCTTATTTTTTAAATTAGTCTTCGATTAACGCCAATATACTGTTCATTCAGACTGTTCACGGATGCGCACAAGAGGCGCATTTATCACATGAACCAATCACAGCCGATCATAACCAGTCATATCCAATCATATCGCGATGGAGGCATTGTCTCCTCTCACGTGATTTTCCCCCATTAATTCTCAATTACCCCCCACCAAACTCAGCGCACGCTTTAGGGGGTCTGTTGAAACTCAATGAGCTCAGGGGAGACGAGCGAGACCCGGACTCCTGCTGTAACGCTGTAACTTATACTTTATTTTTGTATTACAAATCTTTTTCTCATCCAATATTTGGAGGAGGCACTGCCTCCCTTGCCTCCTTGCCTCCAACGCCCCTGATATAGTATACTATATTATACTGCATCTGGTAAAACTAAAACTATTAAAATAGATTTTGTTCAATTAAATATAGTTAAACATATTAACAAAATAAAAAATAGTAGATAAAAAAAAAACTTAACCAGAATTAGAAATGTTGCCTTGACAACTAACTGAAGTAAAATAATTTTGAAATTACTGAATCTAAAACAGAAATAAAATGTAATTAAAGCTGAGTAGAAATATTATTTTAAAAGTTCTATAAAAATAAAAATGGCAAAAGGACATAATTAATAAGTTGTAATTAAAGAAATATTATTTTAAAAGTTCTATAAAAATAAAAATGGCAAAAGGACATAATTAATAAGTACTATAACAGTATAACAGTATAATGTATAATACTAAAATAACAGTGATTTTGCACACTTAAACTGTATACTATATACTGTAAGTATAGTATAGTACAGCATATTGTATCCATTCAAATGGTTTATTATACACTGTGCAGTATGTAGTCAACATTAAGCTATTATTCAGTTTTTCTACTATGCTATACTATTTTATACTTGCAGTATATAATATAGTATGAAAATATAATTTTTGTACTATGCCTGTGCTTCACATTAAAAACATATTTAATGAACACTTTAAAAAAATTCTGTTATAATTAAAGATTATTTGAGTATGTTTTACAAGAAAATAAAATTGTAATTATTTGTGAAATTTTCTAGCAGTTTCTGAGTGAAAATTGTTTCAAAGTAATTATTTTAGTGTTGTATATACTTTATGGTATACTGTATATATCACATAAAAATTATTTACCTGGCAATATGTTATAAGCTATCAATCCATTGGTATAGTATAGTATAGTGTATACTGCATGAATACAGTAACTATTTTAATGCTATTTTAAAGATATTCAGATATCAATGCACATATCAACATAAAAGTCTGAAAAAGAAAAAGAAGAAAGAAAAAAACAGTTATATTTTATATTTTTACATGAACAATATAATCAATCATTTATTCATTAAAGCCAAGTATGAATCTCATCAAGTTAGGGTTCTTAAGCATTTTACATTTATTCTAAAATAATAACTCAAGGCAGTAACAATTTAAACAATATGTTTTATTTGTGAACTTATGTTCAGCTATTCTTTTTAATAGTTAACTTTTAACTATTTTTGAATTATTCGGTTCATCAGTCATCAAAGCTCAGTAAATATTGGTCACGACACAGAGATCTACTTTCAATTTCACCAAGCTGATTACTCACTGAAAACTCCCACAGATCATGTTTTCATACCATTTTAAGTCTTATTTTGATGTAACAAAGTGATTTTATCTAAGTGTGAGAGCTGTTTGCTTATTTTTTAAATTAGTCTTCGATTAACGCCAATATATTGTTCATTCAGACTGTTCACGGATGCGCACAAGAGGCGCATTTATCACATGAACCAATCACAGCCGATCATAACCAGTCATATCCAATCATATCGCGATGGAGGCATTGTCTCCTCTCACGTGATTTTCCCCCATTAATTCTCAATTACCCCCCACCAAACTCAGCGCACGCTTTAGGGGGTCTGTTGAAACTCAATGAGCTCAGGGGAGACGAGCGAGACCCGGACTCCTGCTGTAACTTTACCTGTAATACTTTATTTTTGTATTACAAATCTTTTTCTCATCCAATATTTGGAGGAGGCACTGCCTCCCTTGCCTCCTCGGAGAAAACGCCCCTGATATAGTATACTATATTATACTGCATCTGGTAAAACTAAAACTATTAAAATAGATTTTGTTCAATTAAATATAGTTAAACATATTAACAAAATAAAAAATAGTAGATAAAAAAAAAACTTAACCAGAATTAGAAATGTTGCCTTGACAACTAACTGAAGTAAAATAATTTTGAAATTACTGAATCTAAAACAGAAATAAAATGTAATTAAAGCTGAGTAGAAATATTATTTTAAAAGTTCTATAAAAATAAAAATGGCAAAAGGACATAATTAATAAGTACTATAACAGTCTATTTATATAATGTATAATACTAAAATAACAGTGATTTTGCACACTTAAACTGTATACTATATACTGTAAGTATAGTATAGTACAGCATATTGTATCCATTCAAATGGTTTATTATACACTGTGCAGTATGTAGTCAACATTAAGCTATTATTCAGTTTTTCTACTATGCTATACTATTTTATACTTGCAGTATATAATATAGTATGAAAATATAATTTTTGTACTATGCCTGTGCTTCACATTAAAAACATATTTAATGAACACTTTAAAAAAATTCTGTTATAATTAAAGATTATTTGAGTATGTTTTACAAGAAAATAAAATTGTAATTATTTGTGAAATTTTCTAGCAGTTTCTGAGTGAAAATTGTTTCAAAGTAATTATTTTAGTGTTGTATATACTTTATGGTATACTGTATATATCACATAAAAATTATTTACCTGGCAATATGTTATAAGCTATCAATCCATTGGTATAGTATAGTATAGTGTATACTGCATGAATACAGTAACTATTTTAATGCTATTTTAAAGATATTCAGATATCAATGCACATATCAACATAAAAGTCTAATATGAAAAAAAATAAGACAAACACAAATAACACCAAATCCATGACAGTAATATGTAATATCTGCTGCTTTCTCTCTCTCTCTCTTTCTCTCTCTCTCTCTCTCTCAGGTGTGTGAGATGGCGTGTTTAAAGCTTCATAGCCTGCTGCAAACTGTGTTAAGTCTGTCCTGGGAGGAGGTGTGTTTTCTTCTGGGTCGTCTTGGTGCACCTCTTTGGCCTGCAAACTCTGGCTCAGACCCGGGTGCCGAGGCTTTGCTGAGCCCGCTGGTGCCCATCGTCCGAGCGCTTTTGGACCAGCATGCGGATCGCACCACCCTGCAGAAGATGCTCCCCAACCTGCCCGCCACCAACGGCAGCCCCTCCTTCGCCCAGGATCTCCAGAACTACTGCAGCAGTGCTGAGTGGCAGCAGTTCTACCAGAACCACGTCAGTACAGCCCGATCTCCCTCTCACACACACATACACACACACACACACACAGACACTTCGCTTAGAATACACTCGGTTAGACTGTTTACCTTACGATAAGCTGGCAGCTTCTCCGCCACAGCCGTGTCAGTATATGTTACCACAAACCTGTTTTGTTTTACCTTTTTTGGATGCAGAATGTCAGAAATAAGTCTCTCAGCGCTCATTCCCAGTCAAACAAGAGATAAGCTCATCATTTCACACAAAGCTCAGTGCTGAAGAATTATACACACATTTTTTCTTTGAAACAACCCATTTCTTTATTCACATCTGTAGCATACTATATATAATCAACTTGGATTCATTTAAGTTTACCCAAAGCTGATTTCAGCATTGGTCCAGCATCAGAGCTGTAGACTCCTCTCTCGAAAACTCAGCAGACGTGTGTTTGTTTTAGCGTGAGGTTTGTCACTTTGACGGTTTATCCGCATCCATTGTAGTGATGAACTCTTTATTTAGTATTTTGTTCATCCAGAGCCAAAACAAGACAGAAAAATCCTGATTTATTCCCTTCATCTCACAAATCCGAAACAAACCATGCGTTTAAATTAAACAGACATCATGCCAGAGTGACCTGGAGATGATTTATGAAGGCTGGCATGTGACAATGTGTGCTTATAAATCTACCCTGTTTGTATATACAAATCACACGGTACATTACCATGCCTTGAATCGGGAAGTAAACCAGGTTTTACACTATGCCCAAACATATAACTAGGTTAGGGGAGGTGAAGAGAGAGAGAGAGAAAGAGTGTTTGTTCAGCATTACAGTATAGCTTTAGTAGCTAAAGTAAATATAATATATTTTCAGTATACATGAAAGCAGCAAAAGGTCAACAGCAGCAATATGATAGAAGGCACGAATAACTCTAATTATTTTAATGATATTATAAATGTATACAATTTAAAGTATTTATTATTTTAATGTTTGTAAATTACATTTATAATATAATAAAAAATATTTTATTCAAGTTATTGCATTGTATGCACAATATTGTATTTATATTGTAATATTGTATTACATTATTTTTACTTTTTATATATTAATTTCAAATACATTGTGTACATTTAGAAATAATTAAAATAATTATGTTATTTGAATTACTTTATGCATTCATTATCACTAATATTATACAAATAAAACTATTATTTTAAACTATATTATTTTTTTGTTTATTAATATTAATTGTAATTAAATAAATTGTGTTTAAAAATGTTATTAGTAATAATTATTATTAAATAATTAATATAAATTTGTATATATCTCAAACAAATCTACAAAATTGAAATTGTTCCTTATCCTAACTGTTGGCTGTTTATATTTGATTTGTACAAACACTTTAATATATATTTTTGAAGCGTGGTTGTGTTAATTATTATTTTAAAAATGTTATTAGTAATAATTATTATTAAATAATTAATATAAATTTGTATATATCTCAAACAAATCTACAAAATTGAAATTGTTCCTTATCCTAACTGTTGGCTGTTTATATTTGATTTGTACAAACACTTTAATATATATTTTTGAAGCGTGGTCACAGATGTGCATGTATTGGCTGCTTTAGGGTAACTTCAAACATGACTCATTCAATCAAATATTATTGCAAGAAATACCCATGTTTAAAAAATGTAAATGTTTTATAATGTATGCCTGTAGGTGGGACCCACGATGCAGCAGTATGAACTAGACACTTTTGGGAAGAGTCATGACCTGATGTCCAACTTTTGGAATTCCTGCTTTGATGACCTCATGAGCACTGCACAGAGGAGAGACAAGGACCGTTCCGACTGCAAAGCCAAGTTTCAGGTATCTATTCACCCCATTTATTCAGATACAGAGGGAATATGTTGGGCTGGTAAACTTAAGATTGCTGTTCAGTTCCCACATTGACCAGACCGTGAGTTTCTACTGCTTGGGATACTGGGATTACTCGGTACACATCCCAAACCCCAACCAAACCATGTGTTTCTGATAGATGAGCTAATAACATGGACCGTTTGTGTTCTTCTGTTTACAGGAGCTCATTATTGACCCGTACCTAAAACGGGTGCGCACAGAGAACAGCCGCTACCACAGCCTGCAGAAGATGAGTAACAGCCAGCAGGGGGTGGTGGGGGGACACTGGAAATCACTGCGCAGGTTACTGAGCAGTGAGAGAGGAGCCTGGGCACTCAGGTCTGCATGCAGTAAAACGTTCTGATTTATAGTGAATATTATGCATTGACGTATTTCATGTCATTTATCTCTCATTTATTTTGCACCATTATCACTATCAGAATAAATAAATAAATACATACAGTACATTAATACATTTTATATATACAGTGGGTATGGAAAGTATTCAGACCCCCTTAAATTTTTCACTCTTTGTTATATTGCAGCCATTTGCTAAAATCATTTAAGTTAATTTTTTTCCTCATTAATGTACACACAGCACCCCATGTTGACAGAAAAACACAGAATTGTTGACATTTTTTAAGATTTATTAATAAAGAAAAACTGAAATATCACATGGTCTTAAGTATTCAGACCCTTTGCTCAGTATTTAGTAGAAGCACCCTTTTGATCGAATACAGCCATGAGTCTTTTTGGGAAAGATGCAACAAGTTTTTCACACCTGGATTTGGGGATCCTCTGCCATTCCTCCTTGCAGATCCTCTCCAGTTCTGTCAGGTTGGATGGTAAACGTTGGTGGACAGCCATTTTTAGGTCTCTACAGAGATGCTCAATTGGGTTTAAGTCAGGGCTCTAGCTGGGCCATTCAAGAACAGTCACAGAGTTGTTGTGAAGCCACTCCTTCGTTATTTTAGCTGTGTGCTTAGGGTCATTATTAGTGGTGTCAAAATTAGCGTGTTAATGCAGGCGATTAATCTTTTCGGTTTAACGCGTTAAAAATGCTTTTTCTCTTGACAAGAACTGCATTTATTCAGTCGCAGAACGACTGAGAACGGGAGACGTTTCAGACGCGCGCTCTTCTTCACTTCAGCATCAAACGAGTGCGGAAACGGTACTGTGCTCAAAGTGCATGCTCTTCAATTGCACGCACAAAGGCGCCGGCGCGCGCTGTAGCCTGTATCCTTTCATATCAAAGTGCGAAATAAACTACGTGCATGCAATGTCGTGGTCATAGTTAAGTCATGAAGTTACCAAAAATGCGATTAAAGCTGCCTTAAAACTGTGCATGCATGTAATATATTTTATATGGGTCACATTTAAGAACATGTCTCTGAAATTATTTTCAAAACTGCCCAGCACTGTCTCACTCGTCTAACACACCCGATTTAACTCGTCAGCTCATTAATAGATGCAACAAGTTTTTCACACCTGGATTTGGGGATCCTCTGCCATTCCTCCTTGCAGATCCTCTCCAGTTCTGTCAGGTTGGATGGTAAACGTTGGTGGACAGCCATTTTGAGGTCTCTCCAGAGATGCTCAATTGGGTTTAAGTCAGGGCTCTGGCTGGGCCATTCAAGAACAGTCACAGACTTGTTGTGAAGCCACTCCTTCGTTAGTTATGGTTAGTTATTCATATTTCACATGAGCTGATTCGTTACACAGTCGTCCTGTCCCTGCAGCTGAAAAACACCCCACAGCATGATGCTGCCACCACCATGCTTCACTGTTCGGACTGTATTGGACAGGTGATGAGCAGTGCCTGGTTTTCTCCACACATACCGCTTAGAATTAAGGCCAAAAAGTTCTATCTTGGCCTCATCCGACCAGAGAATCTTATTTCTCACCATCTCACAACTCCATGCGGGCTTTCATGTGTCTTGCACTGAGGAGAGCCTTCCGTCGGGCCACTCTGCCATAAAACCCCGACTGGTGGAGGGCTGCAGTGATGGTTGACTTTCTACAACTTTCTCCCATCTCCCGACTGCATCTCTGGAGCTCAGCCACAGTGATCTTTGGGTTCTTAACAAGCACGGAAATGGTATTGTGCTCGCAGCGCGTGCTCTTCAATTGCACGCACAAAGGCGCCGGCGCGCGCTGTAGCCTGTATCATTTCATATCAAAGCACGAAATAAACTGTGCATGCAATGCCGTGGTCAGTTAAGTCATGAAGTTATCAAAAATGCGATTAAAGCTGCCTTAAAACTGTGCATGCATGTAATATATTTTATATGGGTCACATTTAAGAACATGTTTCTGAAATGGTTTTCAAAACTGTCCTGGAGCAGCCCAGCACTGTCTCACTCATCTAGCACACCCGATTTAACTAGTCAGATCATTAATAGAGACTTTAAGACCTGAAGTGGGTCAGAAAAGGTAAAAAGAGTTGATGCGTGTCACATCCGCTTCACGTTCAGTAAGCAGCTCTTAAAGAAATAACAGCCAAAACAACCTAATAACCAGCTGCTGTGTCTATTAATCAAAGGACAAAGGCGAAAAAAAGAGGAAAAAATATTTTTTATAGCTTTAAGGATTCATCTATATTTAAAGGGGTCCTATTATGCTTTTTCACTTTTTCAGCTTTAGCTAGTCTGTAATGTTGCTGTTTGAGCATAAAAAAGATCTGCAAAGTTACAAAGCTCAAAATCCACTTCAAAAGGAGATATTTTATTTAACAGAAATCACTTTTCAAAAACTACAACGAACGACTCGTTTGGACTACAA
>NW_015505215.1:640985-656335 GCF_001515645.1 Sinocyclocheilus grahami | reverse complement strand
AGGGATAGTTCACCCAAAAATGAAAATTTGCTGTTAATTTACTCACCCTCATGTTATTCAAGGTGTAGTTTACTTTTTAGTTGAAACCGTGGTTCTTGGTGATTCATAAAATGCACGTTTACGGCTACCAGCATTTTGAGAGTCAAAAAAGCAACACAAGCAACACAAAACCAATGCCCATGGCTCCTGACAATATATTGAGGTCTTATGAAAAGAAATGATTGGTCTGCAAGAAAGTGAACATTATTTACAACATTATATCGTCACGAGCCACTGGTATTAATTGTGTGTTGCTATTTTGACTCTCAAAGTGACGGTAGCCGCTGACTTGCATTTTATGACCATGGTTTAAGCTAAAAATCTTCTTTACTGTTCTTCTGAGAAAGAAAGTCACCTACACCTTGGATGGCCCGAGGGTGAGCAAATTAAGAGCCAATTTTCATTTTTGGGCGAACTATTCCTTTAAGATAAATAAGCTTTAAAGTGATGGCTAAAAACCTGAGACTACATTGGAAATCTGGGATTTAAAATTGCATTTAAACCTGGAAAAATATAGACATGGGGATTTCGGGGGATTTAAAAAAAAATAATAATAAAACATTTAATATTAAGATTTTTCTCTTAAAATCTTCACTAAAGGGTCACTAAAATATATGATAAAATATAAAATATATGATAAAAATCCCAAGTAGAAGCAGTCAGACTTTTGTAGCTCACTGTGGTGAAGTGAGGTTCAGTTGTATACATCGATGCTGTACATTCAGGGATTATATTGCGGTGGACTGAGTGGAAGTGTTTGTGTTTCAGGGTTCAGCCAGAGGTGAAATGGAAACTGTCAAGTGCAGAGACGTACTCTAAGATGCGTCTGAAGCTGGTGCCAAATTACAGCTTTGATTCCCACAGTGATGCCAGTGCACTGAGAGATAACATGGGTTAGTATCAATGTGGAGAATGCCTCTGTAATCTGTTAAATGAATATTAATGAATTAATGATATTAAAAGAAAATCAATGGTTAATGATAGATCTGTTGGTAAAATCATTTTGCTTTGACTTGATATTTTCAAATAATCTCTGTCCTCTTGAAATCTCTGTCATTTCAGTGTTAATGTTTATATGTTGGAGTGTTTTGGGTGTTTTTTCTGCAGGAGCCGACAGTCCCCGCAGCTCAACCGAGCCCATCCCTCTTGCAGTTGCCAAGGAAGCTAAAGTTAGTGACATGGAGGATGACAAACTAGAGGATGAGGATATTGCCTTCATTGATGAGTGAGTGTCCTAATGTAACTCTGAGCATTAATTTGCTTGGTTAAGTAAGTTAGCTAAACCAAACTTGTAAAATAAAAAGATATATAAAGACAATAAATATATGCTCAAAATATAAAGGCATATTTTCATGCATTTAAAACGAAGTATGTTAATAAAATAGATTAGCAAAAGAATAAAATAGTTATAGTTATGATTATATATTAATATAATTATTATCTACAGTAGGGATGTAATGATGCACCCCGAGCCACTGAAAATCTATAAAAATATGTGACGATTTAAGTCAGTTGAGATGTAAAACGAATCACGATATTGTTAGGGGGTGGGGGTTTATATGAACATATCTCTGAGGGGAACTGCTGACTGTCTTTAGAAAAGTTTAGATGGTGTTTTCTTTTCATCTTGCCTCTGTGTAACCAAGGAAACGCTGTATCGCTGCTGTTCCATAAGCATCACCTGCTGTCAGAGAGTGAATCTGTGTTCTCATTCAGCCCGTCTGCTGTTTTCGTTATAGTTTCACAAAGCTAACGTCAGACTGTTCTGTTTTTGCTACATATGTCGAAATTATACAATCTAATTTAAATCAAAAACTGCTCATGCTGCATGTATGCAGCATCTCTGGACCGTGATTAAAATGCTGTGGTCGCCTCTAATATTAAATGGAAAGAGCACAGGCAAAGGCTTTGTTTATGTGAAGAGGTTTTATTTGTATTTTGTTGTTTATTTGATTTGGGATTTGTTTTAAAATTTCAATTTGGTTTTGTTATGTGACACATTTCAATTTCACAAAGAAATGTGGGGCATTTTTTTCTGAGAAATAATAAAAGGACACCTTTTCATTTATAATTTGTCTTAAATCTCAGTTTGTTAAAAAATCGTGAGAAAAAAAAATCGTTACATCCCTAATCTACAGTTTAATTAATAGCCCTAAAATAGATATTATGTAAAACCATTATTTGCCTCAAATATTCCTCGAGTGGCTTGTTACTTTTACAAACATCAACAACAGCAATATGATACCTAATTGAAAAAAAAAAGTTTATATATAATAATAATAATGAGAATAAACAATTCTTCCAACAAATAATAAGCACATTCACTTAATATGTATTTTTTCTGCAGTTTATGATGGCTTCAAATGAAGCTCATCCTTTTTCAAAATCTGAACTAGGTTGTTCTGAATATCAGCACGGCCCAGTAAGTTTAATAAACAAGAAGTTAATATTGAGGAACTTACCAGTGTTATTTTAGTATTATGTATATAAAGTTACAGTATTTATTGATGTTTTGAATTAGATCTATTTTCATATGTTCAGTTTTAATTTTATTTTTATGTCATGTTTATTATTTTATTTGTAATATTTCTGTTTAGTTTTAATTCAGTAGTCATTTTTATACATCAACTTATTTCAGTTAGTTGCCAAAGCAACATTTCTCATTTTTGTTTGTTTTTCTCATTTAAGCTTTTCATGAAATATTTGTAGTTTATTTCATTTCAGCTTTATTTCAATTACCAAACACATTTTTTTATAGTTTTAGTTAACAAAAGTCTTTTTATTCATACTGAAAATAGTTCATCAATGAAGTCAAAGCAGAATCAACTGTTACACGTTCCAGGCAGCGCACAGTAGTGGTGTTTTGTTCCTGAATCAGTGTTTTTGAATGAATCATTTGACTGAAGATTCATCCTTTTTGATACCTGCAAAGGCTTTGTGTGTACAGCTTTTGAGCTGGGTTTAGTGTGATCGAGTGTGTTCAGCCGGGTGTATTTCTGTGTGTGTCTGTGTGTGTGTCATTCCTCAGGGTGGAGGAGGGTGAGGAGGAGAGCCAAAAAGAAAAGCTGGTGCTCTCAGAGGAGTGTGAGCTCATCACTATTGTTGCCGTGGTACCAGGTCGTCTGGAGGTCACAACGCACCACCTGTACTTCTACGATGGCAGTAGTGAGAAAGAGGAGACCGAGGAAGGTGAGTAACAGCTTGTATTGCGAAGTATATCCCGTCATAGCGCCCAACCCATTTTGTTTGTCTCTCTAATAAGACTCCATTCATTGTTCACATAATGAATGCGTGTACACTACCGGTCAAAATTTGAAAATAATATATATACATTTTTTTATGTTTTATGAAAGAAGTCTCTTATGCTCACAAAGGCTGCATTTATTCAATCACAAATATAGTAAAATAAAAAAAATAAAAAAGTATTATTGTGTAATTTAAAATAACTATTTGTATTTTTATGCATTTTGAAATATAATTTATTACTGTTGATAGCAAAGCTGAATTTTTTGCAGCCGTCTTCATATCAGGATCATGTGACACTAACTACTGGATTAATGGCTGCTAAAAATTCAGTTTTGCCATAACAGGAATAAATTAAATTTCGAAATATAGTAAAATAGAAAACTTTCTTTTAAATTGTAATAATATTTTACAATATTTCCATCAAATAATTGCAGTCTTGGTGAGCATAAGTGACTTCTTTTAAAAACATTAACAAAATCGTAATTATTCCAGATTTTTGACTGGTAGTGTATAGGATAAGAAATGATTCATGATTATAATGTGAATGCTCTGGACTGCCCATCTTTGCAGGCATTGGTTTTGATTTCAAGAGGTCATTGTCACAGCTAAGGGAAGTCCACCTGAGGCGCTACAACCTGCGGAGATCAGCACTAGAGCTGTTCTTCATCGACCAGGCACACTACTTCATCAACTTCAGGAAAGGGGTGAGCTGGACACATAATAACTGTCGCACTGCAGGAGAAGCTACAATGGAAAAGATGGCCACAAGCATCAGTGGCATTTGAGGTCTCTGAGTTTTTATATTTGTTTGGGTTCTCCCACAGGTGCGGAACAAAGTCTACTCCAGGATCCTGGGTCTCAGACCACCCAATCTGTTCTACTTTGGTTCTCGCTCTCCTCAGGAGCTCCTAAAAGCCTCCAACCTGACTCACGTATGTGTGATGCGATGCCAATATTTTCCATTTTTGCTGGTGGCTGGTTGGACTCTTTCCTCCCTTTTTCCCCATAGTTTCCTATGCCTTTCTATACTGTATCTGCCCATAAAAGCTGTCAAAAAGCCCTACCCCCCCCCCAGATATAACTATTCTTTATATTCATTTTTGTTCCTATTGCAGAGATGGGTTTGCAGAGAAATCTCCAATTTTGAATATCTGATGCAGCTCAACACCATTGCTGGTCGCACATACAATGATTTATCCCAGTATCCAGTGGTGAGTTCTTAC
Organism: Sinocyclocheilus grahami; assembly: GCF_001515645.1. Lineage (NCBI taxonomy): Eukaryota > Metazoa > Chordata > Actinopteri > Cypriniformes > Cyprinidae > Sinocyclocheilus > Sinocyclocheilus grahami. The sequence continues at coordinate 651,827 of NW_015505215.1, read as the reverse complement.
AGAGCTAGCGTTGTTTAGGTTTTGTTTTGAATTTTTTTTTGTTTGGTTTGTCATGTTTTATGTTTTGTTTTTGTTTGGTTTGTCATGTTTTGGTTTGTCGTGTTTTGTGTTTTGTTTTTTGTTTGGTTTGTCATGTTTTGTGTTTTGTTTAGTTTTGTTTTCAAAAGCGCTTGTCATATGCAGTGTCGTGGGGATGCTATGGAATCCGTGTATCATTCGATCATTCGTTTTTTGATTTAATATTGAAAGTAGAAAAATGAGAAAACGGCTCCTTTTTAGTTTTTTTCCTAAAAACGAAAAACGAGAATTCTAAAAAATAAAGTCACTATTCTCTGCCATTAAATTAGCAAGCCCGAGCAGGACATTGCGATGTTGCGAAATTCTACAGTCAAGCGCAGACCAGTATTGAAGTGCACAGGAAATAAGCTGCAGTCATATTTAAAGCAGTTTAAATTAATATTGAGTACTGATTGATGTTCACTTGGATTTTTCCCCCATCGAGGGAACTTAATACTCTGTCATTAGACGAGCTATTCATTTAGTCTGTTTGTTGAGAAAAATATGAAATTGATAAAATGGGTTATTAATCTGTACAACTGCAGCAGTGGAGGATCCAATCCCTGAAATAACACTTCGAACAATAAGCCAGTGTCAGCAGTATCAGAAGTTAACTTTCACATAAGGGGCAACTGATTTTCAGTTTTTTATTCTTTTATTTATTTAATTTAATTTTTTTACCTTTTACCATTTTTATGTCATTTTTAATGTAAAATTCTTACATTAAATAAATTAGAATAATATGACAATAGGCTGTTACCAATTCAGTATCCATACCAAATCAGTATTCAATGATATAGAACCTGGGTCTGAAGATGCTTTTAAATGTATTTACAGTTTAATGCTGATAAGATGGCTGTATGTGCATTTACAAATGTATAATGAAATTAGATTAATGTTTTATACAACATTTTTAATAGAAATATGAATAAAATTAAATAATACTTGAATTATGAAAGTAATATCGCCACTAGGTGGCTGTAAGTCATTGTGTTAATAAAGGATCCTTTTATTCAATCAATTGGTTCAAAATGCTTAATTCATTCATTTAGGAATAAAATCAAGCGGCTGTCTATAATAATTGGTAATTGAATTGCCTACCCAGAATTTGAATTTGTTTTATTTTATTGAATTTATTTTAGTTTTTATTTTAGTTTTTCAGTCTTTGATTTCATTTTAAAAAATGTAATATTTATTTTAGTAAACCAAGATTTCATTGAATGCATTTAATATCCATTTTGCTGAAAAAAAAAATGCAAATGTGCGTGACTGACACTTTTGGTGTTGGTGAATAGTGTATGGGTCACATATGTTCTCATTTCTTCATGTGCATGTCTGTATTCTCAGTTCCCCTGGGTGTTGTGTGACTACACATCTGCTAAATTGGATCTGGAGGACCCAGCTGTTTTCAGAGATTTGTCCAAACCCATTGGCGTCGTCAACCCTCGACATGCACAGAACGTCAGGGAAAAGTGAGACAGTGTTGCAGTCCTAATTGCAGAATTCCCGGTATCAAAGAATGTGTAACAAAACTAGAAAAATGGATAACAATACCACAAGCCGATATCTACATGATATTGATAAATATATTCAAATTTGTAAATAATAACAGAATGTTCTATAATAATATAAAGCAGAGTAATGTAGAATCTTTTGAGTATTTCATCTGATTTTCTAAATGTCTTCTTGTTGTCGTTTGATTAGGTATGAGAGTTTTGAGGACCCAACGGGCACTATCGATAAGTTCCACTATGGCACACACTACTCTAATGCTGCCGGCGTCATGCACTACATGATCCGCACAGAGCCCTTCACCTCATTACATATACAGCTCCAGAGCGGCAAGTAAGACACGCATACTCGCACACCACAGCTAAAGCCAGGGGTGTCCAATCTTGCTCCTGGAGGGCCACCTTTAACTCAAACACACCTGAACCAGCTATTCAAGGTCTTCAGGATTACTAGAAACTTACAGGAATGTGTGTTGGGGCAGGTTAGAGCTAAACTCTGCAGGATGTTAACCCTTCAAGAGCAGGATTGAACACCCCTGCTCAAGGGCGTGTGCTGAATCCTGCTTTCAGACACATTTGTATTTTAGGGTTTCTTTTGTACTTCTGGATACTTTTGTACACAAAAGGTGTGCTTGTTTATTCATTCCAAGGGTACCTGAGGCACAAATGGAAATTTGACTCTAAAATCTTTATAAAGTCATTAAATAAAATGCCTTCTAACTGATAGTTCAAGTTAGTTGAATGGTTTTAATACTCCAAAAATATAACACTAAGTATCCATACAGGAACGTGGATTGCCACAGTCAAAATGTGAATATATGAATAATATTTTAATTTGGCACCCCTTAGCATTAACCACTAGGTTGCAGTGTTGTTTTCCTGATGGTTAAGTAATCATGTACATTGTCCTATGTTTGGGCTGCACTTATAAGTGTGATTGTGTGTGTGTTTAGGTTTGACTGTGCCGATAGACAGTTTCATTCAGTAGCAGCAGCGTGGCAGGCGCGGATGGAGAGTCCAGCTGATGTCAAGGAGCTCATCCCAGAGTTCTTCTACTTCCCAGAGTTCCTGCAAAACATGAACGGTCAGTGTGTCTCTCTGTAACTTCTCAGTGATGAAAACCACACCGGCAATTTGTTCAATGGATTTTGAATTGTAATATGTCGTGTGCAGGTTTTGATCTGGGCTGCTTGCAAATAAGTCAAGAGAAGGTCAATGATGTGTTACTTCCTCCTTGGGCCTCTTCGCCTGAAGACTTCATCAGGAAACACCGCAAAGCTTTGGTGTGGAAACAGATACAATGCACTGATTTCAAAACATAGATACTAAACACAACAACACATTTTTTTTGTAAATATGTTTTGTAAAATACAGAATACTCTTAAAATACTATTTACTAACCATCTTATAAATCGAGTGGGTGAGTCAGATGTTTCAGTAACTGCTCCGGCAAATTCAAGTGATTTGTTAGTTTGATTCAAACTTCTTTTTGAGTTATTTGTGGAAGGAGTAGTTCACCCAAAAATTTTATTTTTCTGAAAATGTACTCGTCCTCAGGCCATTCAAGAGATAGATGAGTTTATTTCTGCATCAGAAAGTTTTGGAGACATTTAGCATTACATCACTTGCTCACCAATGCAGTGAATGGGTGCCGTCAGAATGAGAGTTCAAACAGCTGATAAAAACAACATTATAATCCACAAGTAATCAACATGACTCAAGTCCATCAGTTAACACCAAGAAGTGAATAGCTGCATGTTTGTAAGAAAACAAATCAATCAACTCTCTTCACTTGTAAACGGTGTTTTATCTGTGCATATATATCTCTCCTGATAAAGCAATAGTATGGATAAAGGACTCATATTTTAGCCAAAAACAACTGTTTGACGTTAAACATGTCTTATTGATCAATTTATTGAATACAATCATGCAGCTTAAATTTTTCTGAAAATGTACTCGTCCTCAGGCCATTCAAGAGATAGATGAGTTTATTTCTGCATCAGAAAGTTTTGGAGACATTTAGCATTACATCACTTGCTCACAAATGCAGTGAATGGGTGCCGTCAGAATGAGAGTTCAAACAGCTGATAAAAACAACATTATAATCCACAAGTAATCAACATGACTCAAGTCCATCAGTTAACACCAAGAAGTGAATAGCTGCATGTTTGTAAGAAAACAAATCAATCAACTCTCTTCACTTGTAAACGGTGTTTTATCTGTGCATATATATCTCTCCTGATAAAGCAATAGTATGGATAAAGGACTCATATTTTAGCCAAAAACAACTGTTTGACGTTAAACATGTCTTATTGATCAATTTATTGAATACAATCATGCAGCTTTTCACGATGTTAACTGATGGGCTGCAGTTGTGTAGTTACTTGTAGATTATTGTTATGTTTTTATCAGCTGTTTTAAAGGGGTCATGTGATGCGATTTAAAATTTTTCCTTTCTTTTTGGAGTGTTACAAGCTCTTGGTGCATAAAGACGATCTGTAATGTTGCAAAGACTAAAGTCTCAAATCCAAAGAGATATTCTTTATAAAAGTTCAAAGTCAGCCACACCTACCTAAAACGGCTCGTTCTAACACGCCCCCACATGTCTACCTCACTATGTGGGAAGATTTGCATAACGCCACCCAAATGTTCACGCAAAGAAAGAAGGCATAAAGCCATGTCGTGAAGACGCTCGTTGTGAAAGCGAAACTACTTTGTTTGGTCTTCCAAAAGAGGACGATTAATTTAATTTTAATCCCGGCCGGGACACGGCATCAACAGTATGGTAAGGAGCGTAACATTTCCGTCTCACGCTTGAGGTATTCAGCCAATCACAACGCACTGGATAGCTGGCCAATCACAGCACACCTCGCTTTTTCAGACCGATGAGCTTTGTAAAAATCGACGCGTTTCAAAAAGGCGGGGCATAGAGGAGAAACAGTAATGTACAGTATGTGGAAAATAATGTGTTTTTTTTACTTTAAACAGCATAAACACATTTCATTACACCAAATACACAAAATAATGTTCTTTTTAGCAGCATCATATGACCCCTTTAAGATCATTTTTGAGTGAACTATTCCTTTAAAAGAATCAGCTCATAGAAATCATTTGCTTGTGAATCAGACAACATTTGTGCTATGTTTTTGGATGCAACCAGCAAACAAAACTATTCTAAAATTATTATAGTATACTTTTGTAATATGAATGTCATCACATTCAACTCAGACTGCAAATTAGCAATGGCAATATAAAAAATGCTTTTAAAACACACACTCTTTTGTTCTTTATCTGACACACTCTCCTTGTGTATCTGTGTGTTTAAAGGAGAGTGAGCATGTGTCTGCTCACCTGCACGAGTGGATCGATCTCATATTCGGGTATAAGCAGCGAGGACCTGAAGCGGTGGAGGCTCTCAATGTCTTCTACTACTGCACTTATGAGGGTAAGAGACCTCTTATGAGTTCGTATTGGTTTAAACATGTTCCTGCATGGAAAATATGACTGATCGCTGTGTGTTTTGGCTGTCAGGTGCAGTGGATCTGGACGCCATAGCTAATGAGACCGAGCGCAAGGCCCTGGAAGGCATCATCAGCAACTTTGGCCAGACGCCCTGTCAGCTTCTCAAGGTGGGACATCAGACAGATGTTTCCATCTCTAGTCAGCATAAGCTTCATTTTATATGAGCTTCCAGGTTTTCTTTTTTTTTTTTTTTTAATACTAGTGCTTGAACTTACTTCATTTATTTGCCATCAGTTGCAAGTTTTTCATCTAATGTTTATTTTATTTCAAAAAGCAGAAATGTTTTTCATATTTATAGTTTTAGTTAATGATAAAAACCCTGGGTCTGAAGGCATTTGTGTAATATGTGTAATATGGCACAAGTGAAACCTCTGTGTGTAATTCAGGAGCCCCATCCTCCCCGTATGTCAGCAGAGAATGCATTCAGGCGGAATGCCCGTCTGGACATTCTGCCCCCCAACCTTTTTGATCAGCTCAGTAAACTCCGATCTTTTAAGGAGGTGAGCCTGAATTTATCAGTATATTATTTGAGCTGAATAATATGCCGAAATACAACTTTTTGAGCACTGTGTGCTAATGATTTGGTTTATAGAGTTGCTGTGTGAAACTGTGATTTGTGTTGTGATTATTTTTGATGTTGGTTCATGTAGGTGGTGAGCGATGGTCTGCCGTTAGTGCAAGCCGTGGTGCCCAGAAATCAAACCCGCTCCTTCATCATCCCTGGTTCTGACATACTGGTAAGATTATTTTGTGGTTATGTTCACTTGTTTTGTACTAATTTTTGAATAGGATCAGAACCAATCACATAGAGCAGGAGTTTGAGGATCAAGAGGGTCTGTGGAAGAGGGTGTTAGTGCAGTGGTTCTCAACCATGGGGCCAGGGGCCACTAGGGGGCCTCAGCAAACTTGCAAGAGAGCTCTAAGATGACTTAAAATTATGTAAAATAAGACAAAACAAGCATTTTTGTAATGAATATGCATTTTTCTTTTTATGTCAATCTCTCAAATATTTTATGGGGTAGAAATGTTGAGTAAAAAATATTTGAAACATCCTTATGCTGTAAATCTGGCCTTTGAAGCTTGTTGTGGACCGTGGGGAGGCCTTGGAGTTAAAAAAAAAAAAAAGGTTGAAGTCACTTTGCTAGAGGGTTTGTGGAAAATTTGAGAGGGGGGAAAAAAAGATTTTGTGGCTATTATTTTATATGCTGTTTTTTATTATTTTAAAATAATGCAATACATTTTTTTTTCATTCTTCTTTCGGGAGTAATAAGATAGTTTTTTGCAATAACAAACTGTTTTAAAAGAAGAAATTAAAAAAAATCTTTTTTATTTTGAAAAATCTGTATTTTTGTTGTTTCTATGGAGATGTTTTAGCGGTTTACTTCGGATGAACAATCTCTGTAAAATTGCTTTAGAATGATATTTATTGGGAAAGCATTGTACAAATGCATATGAATTAACATGTTACTCTCAAGGTTTATACATGAAAGATTACTGTAATAGTTGACTTATAGGGATAGTTCACCCAAAAATGAAAATCCTGTCATCTTTTACTCTCCCTTGTTCCGAAGTTGTTCCAAATCTGTATGGTATGGAAAAAAAGTACTATGGAAATCAGCGGGGCCCATCAACTGTTTTGTTACTCACATTCTTCAAAATATCTTTTGTTTTCAGGAGAAGAAATAAATTCATACGGGTCATATTTTCATCTTTGAGTGAACTATCCCTTTAACACAAAAAAAAAAATCCAGATAATATTATAATGATTTGCTTTGACTTTAGTACAGTGCCAATATAAGAACTCTAAAATTGTTTTATTTAAATATTATAAAAAAAAATTGGCAACAACATTTTGTCTGTTCTCACTCAATATTGTTTTCACTCTGCATATATTTTAGGAAGTGGGCCTTTCACAGATCATATTTAAGACTTCCTGACATCAATACATTTGTTGCAGAACAGATAGCTGCATCCGAATGTGTTTTGAATGGCATTTGTCCTGTTTCAGGTGACAGTGAGTGCTAATGGAATGATAGGCACTCATAGCTGGCTGCCCTACGACAAGAACATAGCTAATTATTTCACCTTCACCAGAGACCCCTCTGTGAGCAACCCAAAGTAAGTTTGAACATGTACACATGTCTAAACACATTATATAATCATGTTCGGAGACTTCGTGAAGTCATATAGTTTTAAAGACGAGAGGTTTTGATTAGGCAGAAAGCCTTATTTTTATAGTGACAACATTGGTCTTTGGATAAATAATCAAACGCAGCTTATAAACAGCAGCTCTTTGACATTAAGCTCTGGTGGTTTGGCTTCTTTGGTCTCTATAAATGTTCTTCAGTCCAATTGAGTCCTTTGTTGTAAAAGCTCATTTGTTTTGCCAAGCCTTTCTTGTTATTTTTGAGTGGTCTGCTAACATGTGTTGAATCTGATGCTTAAACAGAACATTGATCTATTTCGAATGCTCTCCCACTGACAAGTTTAGTCCCATTTGTTGGTACTAACCTTTTGTCTGATCTGTTTTTAGGACCCAGCGGTTCCTCAGCGGGCCGTTCTCCCCAGGGGTGGAAATCGGGTCCCAGGTGCTGGTGGTGTCCACTGACGGGCGTCTGCTGTTCAGCGGGGGGCACTGGGACTGCAGCATTCGGGTCACTATGTTAGGCAAGGCCAAGCTGGTGGGCAGGATCTGCCGTCACATAGGTGAGAGCCGTCTGCCCGACGCAGACGTACTGAAATAATACAGAGCCAAGCAGTAGGCGTTGGAATGAGCTTGATGGAGTTGTTGAGCTGAATCCTAAATAAAATGAGCTGCTGTCAGATTTGGCAGATATGTTTGTTGAATCATTTGTTGCTGAAACAGAAGCATTAGCCCTGTAAAGCCTGAAATGGGACAAAATGTACACACAAAAAAACAGTTTGCTTGTGTTTTTGATGATTGTAATATTTGATACATCAGGCATTTATGGCTCATATAATATGAGTCCCAAACTGAGCAAAAATATGCAATAGGGTGTAGTTGCTGATAATTATATGGCCAAAAATATAAGATGAAATTCTGATAGCTTGTAATATAAATCAATAAGGTTTTTATAAATAGTATAGCAGGCTACTTACATAAATGCATTTAAAATCAGTTGTCACTCTATATCTCCCAATAATATGTCTTAAGATGATCTTTAAATGCTTCGTTTTATGATCAAAGCTCTGTAGTTTTTATTGTGGGGGATAAAAAGCAATTACAATACCATGATGATTGAGAGATGTACAAATAAACATTCCTCAAAATCCTGATGGATCATATTTGATATTCACATTTTAACATGATTTTCTAAAAAAAATAAAAAATAAAATGATGGATGGATAATCAAGTAAACCTAAGTTTGATCAGTCCAGTTACTAACAATGTAAAGTTATGGGGAAGAAGAAAAGAAAACGTGAATCATGACCTGAAGGTGGACATTTTTTTAATTATACTAAAAGGCCTTTTACTTGCTAAAAAGTATAAAGTGCAGAAGGCATGTAGTAGATTGTGTGCACCAGGTTTTTAGCAAAGCTTTGTCCATGTTGATAATGTCAAGGCCTTAGAAATGTGTGTATCAAATATGATACAGTAGGCTTTATAGTGTTAACAATTAATAGCTCCCTATTGATTTCAGATTTTCAGAAAAGGTATGGTGCACATTGCTGATTATATAATGCATTTGATTATGAATAAATGTTATGATGCATTTTTGTGGGATGTAGATGTGGTCACGTGCCTGGCTCTGGATCTCTGTGGTATCTACCTCATCTCTGGCTCACGAGACACCACCTGCATGGTGTGGCAGGTCCTACAGCAGGTTTGCTCACATAAAATACTTATAATTAGATACCAAGTTAATACAAAAATAAAAGGGTGTGAAGGGTACATCTGCGCCCATGAGCAGTCATTTAATTTTAACTGAACGTACACTACTATCATTCAAAATTTGGGGTCAGTAAGATTTTTTTTAAGATGTTAATACTTTTATTAAGCAACGACACATTACATTGATCAAAAGTGACAGTAAAGCAGCAAATCAGCATATTAGAATGCTTTCTGGAGGATCATGTGACACTGAAGGCTGGAGTAATGGCTGTTGAAAAGTCAGCTTTGCCATCACAGGAATAAATGGCATTTTTAAATATTTAAAACATAGAAAGTTGTAGAAAACAGAAATAGAAAGGTTATTTTAAATTGTAGTAATATTTCACAAGAGTGCTGTTTTTACTGTATTTTTTATCAAATCCATACAGCCTTGTTGAGCATCAGAGACTTTTAAAAAAATAATTAAAAAAAAATATTGCACAGACCCCAGCATTTTGAATGGTAGTGTAAATAGCCAGGAAAAGAGATCTGATGTGTCAAAATATCAAATTTGTGCTTTAGACCTTAATGTGGGCAAATATATATTTTATATTTAGTGTGTAATATCAGGATGTTTTCTTGAATTATGTGCTTTTATGTGTTAAGTGTTTTGTGAATTGTGTTTTTTATTTACTTGAATAATAACTTGTAGCGTTATTTACCTGAATTAGAGAAAAAATAGTCAGCATGGTTATGTAGTATAACTAGTGACTGAAGCAGAGTATATTGTCTTTTTTTTTTTTTTTACCTGTAGGGTGGTTTCTCTAGCGGTCTGTCTCCACGGCCTGTGCAGGTGCTCTGTGGACATGATCAAGAGGTCACGTGTGTCGCCATCAGCACTGAGTTGGACATGGCAATCTCAGGGTCAAAGGTCAGTTTAGATGAGACCACTTCTTAAAAGTCCCTTCAGAAGTTACTGCATTGCCGTTAGGGTTCATGAGTTTTCTCTCACATGCTCTCTTTTTCTTTTGCTCAGGATGGCACAGTGATCATGCACAGTGTGCGTCGTGGACAGTACCTGCTTACCCTGAGACCGCCGTGTGAGAGCTGCCTTCCTGCCCCTGTGGCACAGCTGGAGGTCGGCATAGAAGGGCACATAGGGGCACAGACTGTTATGGAGGGCCGCTCTGCTGGAAAGGTGCTGATTGACAATGTTTGTCAAAAGAAACAAGTCTTTTTGAGTTATTGTGAGAATGGAAATTAACACATGGTTTTGTGGCTGTAGGAGAAGTACGCACTGCATGTGTATTCTGTGAATGGCACTCTCTTAGCATCTGAGACGTTGGACGAGAAGATTTCAGCTTTGCATCTGGTGCCTGACTACCTCATCGTGGGCACACAACAGGGGAACCTTCACATTCGAGAGTTGTACAGGTATGGTCGTTTTAAATGTACTGTACACCTTGATTAAAAGTTCGTGGCAAGTATTTTCTACTTTTTACATTATGTATTTTTGGAAAGAAATTAGTACTTTTATTTAGCATGGACACATTGATTTGACCAAAATTACAGTAAAGACTTACAAATAAATGCTGTTGATTTGAATGTTATATTCATCAAAAAAATCCTGAAAAAATGTATTACCGTTTCCACAAGATATTAAGCAGTAACTGTTTTCAACATTGATAATAAAAAATGTTTATTTAGCAGCCTATCAGAATGATTTCTGAAGGATCATGTGACACTGAAGACTGGAGTAATGATGCTGAAAATTCAGCTTTGCCGTCACAGGAATAAATGACATTTGAATAGAAAATAGAAAACATTGCAATAATATTTTTAAAAATTACTGTTTTTACTGCATTTTTGATCAGACAGATGCAGCCTTGGTGAGCATAAGAGACTTCTTTAAAAAAAAAA
>NW_015505215.1:591592-635597 GCF_001515645.1 Sinocyclocheilus grahami | reverse complement strand
TCACAGCACACCTCGCTTTTTCAGACCGATGAGCTTTGTAAAAATCGACGCGTTTCAAAAAGGCAGGGCATAGAGGAGAAACAGTAATGTACAGTATGTGGAAAATAATGTGTTTTTTTTACTTTAAACCACATAAACACATTTCATTACACCAAATACACAAAATAATGTTCTTTTTAGCAGCATCATATGACCCCTTTAAGATAATTTTTGAGTGAACTATTCCTTTAAAAGAATCAGCTCATAGAAATCATTTGCTTGTGAATCAGACAACATTTGTGCTATGTTTTTGGATGCAACCAGCAAACAAAACTATTCTAAAATTATTATAGTATACTTTTGTAATATGAATGTCATCACATTCAACTCAGACTGCAAATTAGCAATGGCAATATAAAAAATGCTTTTAAAACACACACTCTTTTGTTCTTTATCTGACACACTCTCCTTGTGTATCTGTGTGTTTAAAGGAGAGTGAGCATGTGTCTGCTCACCTGCACGAATGGATCGATCTCATATTCGGGTATAAGCAGCGAGGACCTGAAGCGGTGGAGGCTCTCAATGTCTTCTACTACTGCACTTATGAGGGTAAGAGACCTCTTATGAGTTCGTATTGGTTTAAACATGTTCCTGCATGGAAAATATGACTTATCGCTGTGTGTTTTGGCTGTCAGGTGCAGTGGATCTGGACGCCATAGCTAATGAGACCGAGCGCAAGGCCCTGGAAGGCATCATCAGCAACTTTGGCCAGACGCCCTGTCAGCTTCTCAAGGTGGGACATCAGACAGATGTTTCCATCTCTAGTCAGCATAAGCTTCATTTTATATGAGCTTCCAGGTTTTCTTTTTTTTTTTTTTTTAATACTAGTGCTTGAACTTACTTCATTTATTTGCCATCAGTTGCAAGTTTTTCATCTAATGTTTATTTTATTTCAAAAAGCAGAAATGTTTTTCATATTTATAGTTTTAGTTAATGATAAAAACCCTGGGTCTGAAGGCATTTGTGTAATATGTGTAATATGGCACAAGTGAAACCTCTGTGTGTAATTCAGGAGCCCCATCCTCCCCGTATGTCAGCAGAGAATGCATTCAGGCGGAATGCCCGTCTGGACATTCTGCCCCCCAACCTTTTTGATCAGCTCAGTAAACTCCGATCTTTTAAGGAGGTGAGCCTGAATTTATCAGTATATTATTTGAGCTGAATAATATGCCGAAATACAACTTTTTGAGCACTGTGTGCTAATGATTTGGTTTATAGAGTTGCTGTGTGAAACTGTGATTTGTGTTGTGATTATTTTTGATGTTGGTTCATGTAGGTGGTGAGCGATGGTCTGCCGTTAGTGCAAGCCGTGGTGCCCAGAAATCAAACCCGCTCCTTCATCATCCCTGGTTCTGACATACTGGTAAGATTATTTTGTGGTTATGTTCACTTGTTTTGTACTAATTTTTGAATAGGATCAGAACCAATCACATAGAGCAGGAGTTTGAGGATCAAGAGGGTCTGTGGAAGAGGGTGTTAGTGCAGTGGTTCTCAACCATGGGGCCAGGGGCCACTAGGGGGCCTCAGCAAACTTGCAAGAGAGCTCTAAGATGACTTCAAATTATGTAAAATAAGACAAAACAAGCATTTTTGTAATGAATATGCATTTTTCTTTTTATGTCAATCTCTCAAATATTTTATGGGGTAGAAATGTTGAGTAAAAAATATTTGAAACATCCTTATGCTGTAAATCTGGCCTTTGAAGCTTGTTGTGGACCGTGGGGAGGCCTTGGAGTTAAAAAAAAAAAAAAGGTTGAAGTCACTTTGCTAGAGGGTTTGTGGAAAATTTGAGAGGGGGGAAAAAAAAGATTTTGTGGCTATTATTTTATATGCTGTTTTTTATTATTTTAAAATAATGCAATACATTTTTTTTTCATTCTTCTTTCGGGAGTAATAAGATAGTTTTTTGCAATAACAAACTGTTTTAAAAGAAGAAATTAAAAAAAATCTTTTTTATTTTGAAAAATCTGTATTTTTGTTGTTTCTATGGAGATGTTTTAGCGGTTTACTTCGGATGAACAATCTCTGTAAAATTGCTTTAGAATGATATTTATTGGGAAAGCATTGTACAAATGCATATGAATTAAACATGTTACTCTCAAGGTTTATACATGAAAGATTACTGTAATAGTTGACTTATAGGGATAGTTCACCCAAAAATGAAAATCCTGTCATCTTTTACTCTCCCTTGTTCCGAAGTTGTTCCAAATCTGTATGGTATGGAAAAAAAGTACTATGGAAATCAGCGGGGCCCATCAACTGTTTTGTTACTCACATTCTTCAAAATATCTTTTGTTTTCAGGAGAAGAAATAAATTCATACGGGTCATATTTTCATCTTTGAGTGAACTATCCCTTTAACACAAAAAAAAAATCCAGATAATATTATAATGATTTGCTTTGACTTTAGTACAGTGCCAATATAAGAACTCTAAAATTGTTTTATTTAAATATTATAAAAAAAAATTGGCAACAACATTTTGTCTGTTCTCACTCAATATTGTTTTCACTCTGCATATATTTTAGGAAGTGGGCCTTTCACAGATCATATTTAAGACTTCCTGACATCAATACATTTGTTGCAGAACAGATAGCTGCATCCGAATGTGTTTTGAATGGCATTTGTCCTGTTTCAGGTGACAGTGAGTGCTAATGGAATGATAGGCACTCATAGCTGGCTGCCCTACGACAAGAACATAGCTAATTATTTCACCTTCACCAGAGACCCCTCTGTGAGCAACCCAAAGTAAGTTTGAACATGTACACATGTCTAAACACATTATATAATCATGTTCGGAGACTTCGTGAAGTCATATAGTTTTAAAGACGAGAGGTTTTGATTAGGCAGAAAGCCTTATTTTTATAGTGACAACATTGGTCTTTGGATAAATAATCAAACGCAGCTTATAAACAGCAGCTCTTTGACATTAAGCTCTGGTGGTTTGGCTTCTTTGGTCTCTATAAATGTTCTTCAGTCCAATTGAGTCCTTTGTTGTAAAAGCTCATTTGTTTTGCCAAGCCTTTCTTGTTATTTTTGAGTGGTCTGCTAACATGTGTTGAATCTGATGCTTAAACAGAACATTGATCTATTTCGAATGCTCTCCCACTGACAAGTTTAGTCCCATTTGTTGGTACTAACCTTTTGTCTGATCTGTTTTTAGGACCCAGCGGTTCCTCAGCGGGCCGTTCTCCCCAGGGGTGGAAATCGGGTCCCAGGTGCTGGTGGTGTCCACTGACGGGCGTCTGCTGTTCAGCGGGGGGCACTGGGACTGCAGCATTCGGGTCACTATGTTAGGCAAGGCCAAGCTGGTGGGCAGGATCTGCCGTCACATAGGTGAGAGCCGTCTGCCCGACGCAGACGTACTGAAATAATACAGAGCCAAGCAGTAGGCGTTGGAATGAGCTTGATGGAGTTGTTGAGCTGAATCCTAAATAAAATGAGCTGCTGTCAGATTTGGCAGATATGTTTGTTGAATCATTTGTTGCTGAAACAGAAGCATTAGCCCTGTAAAGCCTGAAATGGGACAAAATGTACACACAAAAAAACAGTTTGCTTGTGTTTTTGATGATTGTAATATTTGATACATCAGGCATTTATGGCTCATATAATATGAGTCCCAAACTGAGCAAAAATATGCAATAGGGTGTAGTTGCTGATAATTATATGGCCAAAAATATAAGATGAAATTCTGATAGCTTGTAATATAAATCAATAAGGTTTTTATAAATAGTATAGCAGGCTACTTACATAAATGCATTTAAAATCAGTTGTCACTCTATATCTCCCAATAATATGTCTTAAGATGATCTTTAAATGCTTCGTTTTATGATCAAAGCTCTGTAGTTTTTATTGTGGGGGATAAAAAGCAATTACAATACCATGATGATTGAGAGATGTACAAATAAACATTCCTCAAAATCCTGATGGATCATATTTGATATTCACATTTTAACATGATTTTCTAAAAAAAATAAAAAATAAAATGATGGATGGATAATCAAGTAAACCTAAGTTTGATCAGTCCAGTTACTAACAATGTAAAGTTATGGGGAAGAAGAAAAGAAAACGTGAATCATGACCTGAAGGTGGACATTTTTTTAATTATACTAAAAGGCCTTTTACTTGCTAAAAAGTATAAAGTGCAGAAGGCATGTAGTAGATTGTGTGCACCAGGTTTTTAGCAAAGCTTTGTCCATGTTGATAATGTCAAGGCCTTAGAAATGTGTGTATCAAATATGATACAGTAGGCTTTATAGTGTTAACAATTAATAGCTCCCTATTGATTTCAGATTTTCAGAAAAGGTATGGTGCACATTGCTGATTATATAATGCATTTGATTATGAATAAATGTTATGATGCATTTTTGTGGGATGTAGATGTGGTCACGTGCCTGGCTCTGGATCTCTGTGGTATCTACCTCATCTCTGGCTCACGAGACACCACCTGCATGGTGTGGCAGGTCCTACAGCAGGTTTGCTCACATAAAATACTTATAATTAGATACCAAGTTAATACAAAAATAAAAGGGTGTGAAGGGTACATCTGCGCCCATGAGCAGTCATTTAATTTTAACTGAACGTACACTACTATCATTCAAAATTTGGGGTCAGTAAGATTTTTTTTAAGATGTTAATACTTTTATTAAGCAACGACACATTACATTGATCAAAAGTGACAGTAAAGCAGCAAATCAGCATATTAGAATGCTTTCTGGAGGATCATGTGACACTGAAGGCTGGAGTAATGGCTGTTGAAAAGTCAGCTTTGCCATCACAGGAATAAATGGCATTTTTAAATATTTAAAACATAGAAAGTTGTAGAAAACAGAAATAGAAAGGTTATTTTAAATTGTAGTAATATTTCACAAGAGTGCTGTTTTTACTGTATTTTTTATCAAATCCATACAGCCTTGTTGAGCATCAGAGACTTTTAAAAAAATAATTAAAAAAAAATATTGCACAGACCCCAGCATTTTGAATGGTAGTGTAAATAGCCAGGAAAAGAGATCTGATGTGTCAAAATATCAAATTTGTGCTTTAGACCTTAATGTGGGCAAATATATATTTTATATTTAGTGTGTAATATCAGGATGTTTTCTTGAATTATGTGCTTTTATGTGTTAAGTGTTTTGTGAATTGTGTTTTTTATTTACTTGAATAATAACTTGTAGCGTTATTTACCTGAATTAGAGAAAAAATAGTCAGCATGGTTATGTAGTATAACTAGTGACTGAAGCAGAGTTTATTGTCTTTTTTTTTTTTTTTACCTGTAGGGTGGTTTCTCTAGCGGTCTGTCTCCACGGCCTGTGCAGGTGCTCTGTGGACATGATCAAGAGGTCACGTGTGTCGCCATCAGCACTGAGTTGGACATGGCAATCTCAGGGTCAAAGGTCAGTTTAGATGAGACCACTTCTTAAAAGTCCCTTCAGAAGTTACTGCATTGCCGTTAGGGTTCATGAGTTTTCTCTCACATGCTCTCTTTTTCTTTTGCTCAGGATGGCACAGTGATCATGCACAGTGTGCGTCGTGGACAGTACCTGCTTACCCTGAGACCGCCGTGTGAGAGCTGCCTTCCTGCCCCTGTGGCACAGCTGGAGGTCGGCATAGAAGGGCACATAGTGGCACAGACTGTTATGGAGGGCCGCTCTGCTGGAAAGGTGCTGATTGACAATGTTTGTCAAAAGAAACAAGTCTTTTTGAGTTATTGTGAGAATGGAAATTAACACATGGTTTTGTGACTGTAGGAGAAGTACGCACTGCATGTGTATTCTGTGAATGGCACTCTCTTAGCATCTGAGACGTTGGACGAGAAGATTTCAGCTTTGCATCTGGTGCCTGACTACCTCATCGTGGGCACACAACAGGGGAACCTTCACATTCGAGAGTTGTACAGGTATGGTCGTTTTAAATGTACTGTACACCTTGATTAAAAGTTCGTGGCAAGTATTTTCTACTTTTTACATTATGTATTTTTGGAAAGAAATTAGTACTTTTATTTAGCATGGACACATTGATTTGACCAAAATTACAGTAAAGACTTACAAATAAATGCTGTTGATTTGAATGTTATATTCATCAAAAAAATCCTGAAAAAATGTATTACCGTTTCCACAAGATATTAAGCAGTAACTGTTTTCAACATTGATAATAAAAAATGTTTATTTAGCAGCCTATCAGAATGATTTCTGAAGGATCATGTGACACTGAAGACTGGAGTAATGATGCTGAAAATTCAGCTTTGCCGTCACAGGAATAAATGACATTTGAATAGAAAATAGAAAACATTGCAATAATATTTTTAAAAATTACTGTTTTTACTGCATTTTTGATCAGACAGATGCAGCCTTGGTGAGCATAAGAGACTTCTTTAAAAAAAAAATAGTGTAGGCGTACAGTTGCTCAGTTTAGCATGACCTGTTTGATTATATTCTTTCATTTTATTTAATTTAATTTTTTTCTCCATTGTAGTAAATGCATTCTTAATCAATCCTCTGTGTCATCACAGTAAATCTTCAGCAGCTGGGTGCATGTTTGCTTTTCATTCCCAAGTCTCTTTTTCTATGTCTTCGCGTGTGTGTAGCTTGAGTCTGGCTGTGGCGCCCTTGGCCCTGAAGGTCCCTGTTCGCAGTGTGTCTGTCACGAAAGAGAGCAGTCATATTCTGGTGGGCCTGGAGGATGGCAAACTCATTGTGGTGGGAGCAGGAAAACCGGAGGAGGTGAGGTTGAGGGGTTTGCCAGTAGGTCTTTACTGATTTCAATCAAATCCATGCTGCTGAACTGTTAGTACATTATAATGCTGATAATATTACATAATTTACACCACTAAAAAGTATTCATTTTTAAAACAATTTACTGCTACATTATAAGTGTCACAATTAGAAAACTATTGCATAAGTAGTAAATATTGAGGGAACCATACAAAAAGGAATTTTTGTTCTTTTTCAAAAATTTGTTACACTCGGATGTACATAACAATACTTAAGAAAACCGTTGTCACTACTTCTGTCACATCATGTTTTTAAAAGAATGACCGATGGAACGGTCACTTCTGTGAGGTTGTAGTGTTATTAATTCATCCTAATGTTTTATATGCAATTGTATGTTATAATGGTAGAATTACCATTTTATATCTCACAATTCTGACTTTGTAACACACAATTGCGAGTTTGTATCATACAATACTGAGAAAAATAGTCAGAATACTTTTTTTATTTTTTATTCAGTGGCAGAAACAAGCTTCCATAGTAAATATTATAGAAACTGTTAAAAAAAAAAAAAAAAAACTTAATTCATTTTTTTATATAATTTTATATATAAAATTATACTATTATTATTATTATTCAAAATATACTATTATTCCTAAAATATACTATTATGTTAGTTCATAATTTATGTCATGCTAAAATGTTTTTAAAATGTGCATGAAGCAATTAATATTAACCAAGATTAATAAATGCTGAAAATGATTAAAAAGTTATTGCCTGTTGTTAACTATTGGGTCAAGTACTGTATCATGTTACAAAAAAATAAAAATGACCTTCCCTTTGTTGAAGATGTTAATTTTGTATAACTTATGTGTTGAAATTTTCACTTGAGTCAACAAATTCTTTTCTCAAGGCCTAAAAAATTCAATATTTAAACCTCTGTCTTAATTCAGGTGCGGTCTGGGCAGTTTTCCCGCCGACTGTGGGGCTCCACACGCAGAATCTCCCAGGTGTCCTCAGGAGAGACCGAATACAACCCCGTCGAGCCTTCTGCTAAATGAGCCTCACATGCCTTTGGCAAAACCTTTGCATCCACAAGAGACGATAGCGTCAGCTCTCCTGCACCGCTCGGCCGCTTTCCTTCCCTTCTAAAACAGAGAGCTTGGGAACAAGAGAGCATAAAGGGAACACAAGTGGTGAACATCCAAACATGCACTTTTTTACGAAAAGGGAAAACGAGCATTCTTCTCGAAAATGCAATGATTTATACTGCTTTTAACAAACAAACATTCCAAAGATTTTTGATCAGGCGAATCAGGCAGTCGCCTGCAAACTTTTTAAGTGTTGACGGCTAAGACTGAACCTTTTAAAAGCAGTATGTTCTGTCCTGTGAATCACAGACTGGCTGGAGCACTGAACCCGAAGCACTGAAGCTCCGCATGATGGACTTAGTCTCTGTCACTAAGTGACAAACTGTCATCACCTGAGCCGTTTTATAGACTAGTAGATCTTCCTATACTGATTTTTGCTTTTGTTCTGCTGATCGTGCTCAGCACAGCAACACTGGTACTCCATCTGACACTTGAAAACCTTCTTATATTCTTATATTGAGCAATGTCGTCTATGAAGCCAGATTTTTCCATGGGACAGGCACCAACAGAGACATTTCAGCTCTGTGTGTATGTATGTGGGTGTGGGTGTTTGTATCGTTTTGCACGGTTACTTGCAGACGCTTTGTATAACGCAATAATTAATGTGACGCCTAAATTAGAACACAATTGTTTTTTATACTTGTTTAATGATGTGAAGCGCTTTGAGCCCTACTAAGTCTTGAGACTTTATTCAGTACCTCTGGTGCCTTAAAACAGGTAAACAATATAAATGTCCATAATTATGATGGATTATTACATGAAATATATTAAAGGGATAGTTCACCTGAAAATGATCACTTTGTCATCATTGACTCACTGTCATGGTGTTCCAAACCTGTATGACTGACTTTTTCCTGAAAAAAAAGAAAAAATGACATGCATAATACATTATATATATATATATATATATATATATAGTTTTTGTTTTAATTCAATAGGGTCCAAAAATGCATTTTTTGGTTAGAGAAACGGAGATTTAAAAAAAAAAATCTTCTTTTGTAATAAGGTTTAGAACAACATGACGGCGATTAAATTATCACAAAATCTTCATTTCGGGGGGGTGAACTATCTATTTACTTAATTAGGCCCTGCTGATCAAAACCGCTTTTTCAATATTGGCACACCTTTATCTTTCTGGCACTGTAAATCTTTCAAATCCTGTTTATCGTTATAAAAAGGAAGTGCCTTTCCTGCCATGGATTTGCACAGCCATTACGAAAATACTCTTAAACGTGAATAAGACAATTAGTGCATTTACGTGTGTGTTCTTCCACTGTAGGGCAGCACTTCTAAAATGGGCATAAATTGCACTTGATATAAAAAGTGCTTTTGGCTTCTTTTCATATAATAGTTTCATGATATAGTTATAGTATTGATGTAGTATTGATATAGTTTCAGCACATCCTTACATGCTGCTTAATGTGCTATGCTTATAAACTCATTTACCGAAAATCTAAATCTTAACAGGAGTTTTATCCATTTTTAACTCTGCAAAGTGCCTCTACTGTTCTTCACTGTAATTATGGAACTATTTGTAATATGTGAACCATAAACCAGCTAGTCTTAATTGTCCTGTGAATGTGTTTGTTGGCTGGGGCCACAATTCTGTCTATGTTCCCATTGGAATTGTTTGTCTAGATGTTTTTTTCCTCTCTCGCACTGAATGCTTTGAAGGTTGTGCTGTGTGAGTGGTGTCTGTGCGACACATGGGTATTGGGGTGAGAGAGTAGAGGACACATCTTGCTGGCTTCTCTGGGATGGTTGCGTTAATTCTGCTGCTCTGCGCTGGATAGCAAAGCCAGCAGAGACAAAGGGAAGCACCGAGCACAACAGCCAGCAGTTATACACTGTTTAAACGAATAGTTCACCTGGAAATCATATATATTTTCCCCAGTATTTACTCACCTTTGTGTTGTTTTAAACTCGTATGACTTTCTTTCTTCTGTTGAACACAAGTAATTGTGCTGATTGCTGAACTACAGTGAATGAACACTGAGACTTTTGGACACAAAAGCACCATAAAAGTTGTCCATACAACTCGCAAGTTTTCTGAAGTAATTCGTGTGAGTAATAAACTTATATTTAAGGTGTTATTTGCTCAAATTCTTCCCCTCAGGTGAGCTGTCAACTTCTGTGACCAGTTTGATTCATGAACGAATCATTCAGGCTTTGTGAATGAGATTATTCATTGCAAAGTTCCAACTCATGTTCATGATTAATGACTCAAAATTCCGCAGTCAAAGCTACCGTATGAGTTCAGAAGTGAAATATAGAGCAGTATGGATCATTTTTTATCTGGTTCTTTTGAAGCTTTAGTCAGCATTCGTTTTATTTGCATGAATGAGAGCAACCAGAATGAATCTTCTAAATCCTCTTTTTGTGTTCCATAAAGGATAAAAAGTCATGCAGGTTTGGAATGACATGAGGGGGAGTAAATGATGACAGAGTTTTTATTTTCTCCAGTGAATTATTCCTTCAATATAACATTGTCCTCTGTGTCACGATCACTCATTTTTTACCCGCTACACATGCACAAACCCTTGCACACACCCTCTTGTTTGAGTTTAGTCTTGAAGACCTAATGATAAAGTTTCATTTTTGTTGGAAAACTGAAGCCATAAGAGATTAGGTCCTGTTTTTATGAAATGCTTGCGTCTAAACCATGCCACGATCCTTGTTATGCAGTAAATATGATGTCGAATAGGATGAATTATGGTAAGCTTCATGTCTGTTCGAACAAATAATGGCTTCAAAAGAGATGTAAACAGCCATTCTCTGTTGAACGCATACTGCACCATTTATGTTTCACAGCCAGTTTGAGTGAGTGAGTGATGTGATTGTGTAAATGTATATGGTTTCTTTAAATGAAATATATCAGTCTGTATAAATTGACTTGAGTTGTGGCTTTTCATCAGTGTTATTTTAGTTTAATTGAGATACTGTTATAGATTTGATTGTAGTCATTATTTTTTTAATATGTCTATTTCTAAAATATGCCCATTTTTAAAATATGCGGGTTTTAAAAAGGTCTTAAAGTCTTGATCTGCCCTTCCACAAATTGAGGCCTAAATAGGTCCTAAATTGGAGCAGAAGATCTTAAATTCATAGCATCATGGCATTAAATATTCCATGCACTGTAAAAAAAACTGTATTTTTGTTTTGCTTTCTAATACAAGTATGTAAATGTTCTTAAATCAAGATACAATTACCTGTGTTGCAAATTGAACATATGAAGCCGTTTTCTGATAAATTGAGCTAAATAAAGTTAATTATTATAGTTACTTTTCCCCCCTAAAAAAGTAAACCTAAACATTTGTGTCATAATTGATCTTACGTTGTTTTGTTCCCTTCAATTTGACTCCAAGATGCTTAAATGAAGGTTGTATATGTCTTTTCCTTTCTCAAATCGAGTCTCTGTTTCTCTCTGACGTCTCGGCCTTTTATTCCCTCCTCCTGTCCTGACGTGCTAAACCCTATTAGAGTTGAAGAGGTCACAGTTACACCACATTTATCTGAACCGGGAATCCTTTGATCTCTCAAAGGGCCGAGCATCCTGTTGGCTGACCCATAAACACCCCAAGGGGTACGTTTGAGTGGACGACAGGGGAAGGGGGGGGTCGGCTCTGTCATGGAGGGAAGGAATGCGCCTCTTCCAGTCTCTACATGCAGCGGGGCAGAGAGGAGATGGGATGTGCTGGTTATGGTGGCAATTCTGCTCTGCTCTGTGTGGCTAACAATGGGAGGAGGGCTTGACACCTTGCTCTTAGTAGAACTATGCATCCCCCCTCACCCCCAAAAAGAAGAGACAGGGGGAGGGACGGGGGTTAGAACATCCTGACAATCACTTGTTGCTGGGTAGTTCCTGAACCACAACAACCTGCAAACAACCACAAAGCCCTCCAGTCTCCCCAACCCCCTTATCCTGTCTCTGTGTTGTCAGGCCATGGAATCATCTCCCATCAAAGTTGTATTTCTTTGCTGTGATCTGCAAATTCACGCTTTGGTAACAGCTTGCCAAAGTCTTTGCAGTTCTGGAGGGTTTGTAGTTTTGTCCCTGCAGTCTTCTGTTGACCACGAACTAGAGTTAATGACTCAAGACCCACTGACATGGGTGTTGGCACGTGTTTAATGAATAAAAAACAGTTCAAAAACTGTAGTGATAACTATATTATCTATTAGACATTACTATAGTGCCCACACCCATGCACAGTAATGTTCTGTTTATTATAAGCACATTGCGGTTTTGTCAGGTCGTCTGCTGTTTTAAATGCTCAGACTCTTCTGGATTCTGAATGGCTGTCAATGTTTTTATTGTTTATCAGCTGGGGGGAAAAAATCCTTCTGAAAGTGATTCCAATTATATTGTTTGTCTGTATCATTATTGCTACAGCTGTGGTGTGGACTTCACTATTCTCGTAAAATTCAAACGATAGTAAAAACGTTATAGTTATCATCCTCAGTGTGAACTGGCATTAAGTGTGGACCTATTTTTGGCTTGTTTAGGCCCATTCACACCAAGAACGATAACTAACTGTAACGATAACTACATTAGCGTCCACTTCATTGTACAATAATGTTCTGTTTATTGTCTGTTTATTACACATGTTTATCGCTTTAATTGCTTGAGCTCTTTAAAGTTGGAGAGATTCTGATGGGCTGTCAATGTTTTTATCATTCATCAGCTGGAAAAACTGTTTTGAAGGCATTCTAACAACATCACTCCTCTGTATCGTTATTATTGTAGTTGTGGTGAAGACTCATAGAATTCAAACTGTTATTAAAAAAATGTTATTTTATTTTTTTGCATGGGATAGTAAAGTGCCCACCAGATTCCCACTTTGTAATCTTGGAGGCATAGTAGTTTACCTTTACATTTACATTTAGTCATTTTGTAGACGCTTTTATCCAAAGCGACTTACAACTGGGGAATAGTAGTTCCTCTGAGTACTTTTCATGTACTGTTTTATGAATAAATTCAGCTCTATTATTTAGACTTTAGCCTATGTAGATGCCATTTTAAATTTTACGTGGATGAAAATGAGGCTGTGGGAGGTAAACGTACAGTTTTTACAATGGCACACACTGTATAAAGGTCCTAGATCACATAATTTTCACAAGTCACAAAATTAACAATTGTTTTATTACCTGGCCTACTAAAAGTTGTTAACACAACCCCCCCATTGAGCACACACTGTACTTCTATACTTCTATCCCCTGCAGCCTTATTTTCATTCCTGTCAAAAAATTAAATATGGCGTTTTTTTATTATTTATTACTATAGACCTGACTAAAGTCTAGTAGGAAAGTAGACATATTCGGACACAGGGAAAATCTTCTGTTTGTTTATTAATGAATACTAATAGATATTTATTTAGTTGAACTTTTTAATTTAGTGACCATTTGTATGTTCCTAGTTCTAGAAATACAATACACATATAAATAGACAAAAATATTTAAGTTGTAAGTTGTAGGGCCTACTACAGTTAATTAAAAAGTTTAAAGTTACAAGTGCAGCCAAACACTTGTGTAGGACAAAACCACCCTTTCGTGTGTGCATCTATTTTAATTTTATGTTAGATAATTTGATCATGTTTATTAAACATATCAAATAGATCAAACAAAAACTAAATGGGATTTGTGCCACTAATAACATTAAAAGTCATAGCTCTTTATTCATTTATTCCTACAGAAACTGCGTTATTTTAGGGGAAACTGGCTGCCATGTTAATCGGTCAAAAGTTTTGAGGTTCAGCTAATAGACCTATCTAATTCTTAAAGTCGACATTAAAAAAAATGAACAAACTGTCAGCAAAGATAGAAAGAACGGGAATGAAATATTCTCAGGGCTACTTCAATAACTACTCTAGCAGTTCCCTATATACTCACAGATTCAGTCATTCAGTCATTAAAGGGATCGTTCACCCAAAAATGAAAATTCGGTCATCATCATTTACTCACCCTCATGTCGTTCCAAACCTGTATGAGTTGCTTTCTTATGTCGAACATATCTTGAAGATTGCTGGTAATCAAACAGTTGGTGGTTGCCATTGACTTCCATAGTATTTTTTTCCCCTATGAACTGTCTTAAACTGAAAAATTAGTGTTTACTATTGTCATTTTGCATTATTGACACTATTTTCCTAATTAATGCTGTTCAGTTGCTTTGACACAATCTGTATTGTTAAAAGCGCTATATAAATAAAGGTGACTTGACTTGACTATAGAAGTCAATGGCAACCACAAACTGTTTAATTTCCAGCAATCTTCAAAATATCTTCTTTTATGTTCGACATAAGAAAGCAATTCATACAGGTTTGGAACGACATGAGGGTGAGTAAATGATGACCGAATTTTCATTTTTGGGTGAACTATCCCTTTAAGGCCTGTTGACACAATGAACGAAAGGAAAATGCGAAACGAATCAGCGACGAATTAATTGAACACCATCTCTTCTTTACTCTATCCCGCTTCTTCTCGGTCATTCTTTGAAGCGCTCTGATCATTGTATGCGATGGAAGTCTCCATTTGTTTCTCTCTGAAGTCTGAACTGACCCCATGCTGAGTTTTACGACGTTACTCAAAACCCCCTCAGACCTGAAAAATGAAGCCACTGCTGTGTCTCTTTTTATCTCAAATTCCCAACTGAAGCCTCGACTGGGCAAAATGGGGGTTCAGTCAGTTCTAATATTTTTAGGCCAGAAATAAACCATGGTAACCACAGTGTCCCGTCCAAAATTTCAGTCACTGCAGTTATTGTTGTGTAAGAGAACTTTAATTTTTTTTTTTAATGGCGATAAAATATTTAAAAATATTTGAGCAACACCAGTCTTTTTTATTGCTGATATGGCCGTGTAATAAATAAGCACTATGATACAGAATTATTTTCCCACAAGAACGGCATGTTCAGCTTCCCTCCACCACGCGCCAGTCTGTCCAATCACAGAGCTCCAGTGAGGCGCTGCGTGCGCGAGTGTATCTGGGGTTTAAGTCCATCCCCTTCAGAAAAAGCCATTCGACACTGACCGCCGCGGCCACAGCATCGGTTGAGGGAAGAAGGATCAGCACTAACCAGCAGACTTGTCTGTAGAAAAAGAAAAGAGATGCTGTATTAATGTTTTAAAGCTTCATACAAGGATTATCCGTATTTACTGTAAAAGCTATTCATACAGTTTTCCACTGGAAGTCTCGAAGAAGAAGAACAACGCTTGTGTGAGAAGAAGACCTTTCATATCTATGGAAGAGAGTGCCAAACACTTTGGACAGGGGCTGTAGATGTCTTCTGTGTATGCTTTGTGGTTTTGAACTTCAGTGGGTTTTGAGCGCAAGAGACTCGTTGCTTTAAATCTCAAACACTGAGGAAAAGTCCTGAGGAAAAGTCCTGAAGATGAAGGGAGCAATGGCAGCACTTCAACTCTGTTTGTATATCTTGGCCGTAAAGGTGAGTTATTATTCTGCTTTACAATATTATATGACATTTAAACTCGTAAACTCGTTTAGTTTTTTGAGTTTGGATGGCTGTAAACACATACTTTTCTCTGTTCATATTTTCCAACGTTACTGAGTCTTTCCAGTTACTTTTTTTTTTAAGAACAGGAGCCCAGGGAGTGTTGTAACACTTTTTGCTTTAATGTCTGTAAAGTGTTTTTTTTTAGCTATGTATCTCACATTTTGATATAGTATATAGTAGGCTATATCTGCTTCGAACTGAAGTACTTTAGAAATCCGCAACTTATTTAATGTCTGTTAATGTAAAGTACAAAAAGTGTGCTGTTGTTGCAAACATAACAGACCGAGACACTATTTTGGCAAGTGTAGCATATAGAAATACATTGGATAGTGTTACAAGTAGCACATTAATCAGGAGAACCCGATTCAGATGACACCTGTTTCAATTAGCACTCTTTAACATATTCAAAACTTAAATAAGTCTGACATAAAAGTTTACTTTCTTACTTCAAAAGCTTGTTTCTAACTGGTTAAACTGAAGGTGTTATAACACTCTCCGTTCAGAATGTGTTGAACTTGCATATTAGTCTGTTGGGGATTCAGTATATAATTGCAGTTTTTTTTGCAAGCCTGTTGTACTATGCAGAAAGTCATTTTTTTGTTACTTGTGTGGATAATATGTTCCTTTTCCTTCGTTTTTAATGAATGCTGGATATTGCCTGGCACAAAAGTAAAGTAGTCAAAGACAGGAAAATAACACCTTTAGTCTCTTAGGATGTGGATAGCACAACTTTGGTGTTTATTATCACACTCATTCAGTGAAATATCCTCCACAGCGAGTGTTCACAGCGAGTATAAATTGTTGAGTTTTTTGCATCCAAATGGAAAATCTCATCATGTTTTCCAAATGATAAATTGTGCCCTGCAGATGTCAACACAGAGCCAAATGACCTTGTGATTTATTCCCGTTAAACCGAACACCAAAATAAAAGGCTGATTTGTCACTCCAAATTAAAACAGTTAATCATAAAGCAACTGGTTTGTCTGTTCTGACAGTTACACACTAGTTACACAAAATGCAAAAGATGAAAATTTTTGCTTGATGATTCTGCACTCTTTTCAGGTCAGTGGTTGTTAATGCACTAAATGCTTTTGGCCTGATCCAGATCTGTGTCTCCTGGTGTGTTCAAACAGTCTGTGGGGGAGCCAGGGATAGCAGCAGACCAGCCCCCCCATGTCTGTTAGGTGCAACCACAGCTTAAGTACTGCTGGGGCCCGGGATATCCGGGGCATTGTAATTATCATCATTTTCTCTTGGTCTGTGGAGAGCAAGGGGGTAGAATTTGCAGCTCAGTAATTTGACTTTCCATTTCGCCACATCACTTTACTTCTTTCGGTGCGGGCAGAATTCCGGGTTTCCTCTTGAACTCACAACCTCGTTTTTTTTTGTTGTTGTTTTTTTTTTTTACTTCCCTCTCTCTTGTTCCCTACTCGTTTTGATAGAGAAGCCCACTGTCTCCAGCGGCAAACTGACACTTTTGTAAATGATCTTGAAGTTCTACAGGCCCGAGGCCATGTTTAGCCTGCTGTTTCATGTGTTCTGACTCTTTTGTGAAGCGTAGCTTCTGCTACTGTTGGCTGCAGTGAGATAAGATAGGGGTCAGTCTCTAGCTCAATCAGTGGATGTCTTTGGTTGTATGTTTGGTTGGTGGGGGTGAGGGGTCAATCACTGTTGTCTCCTGGGGCTCATGGATCCTTTCATGTTTTCATCATTCTCTTTCCAAACTCACTCATGGGCAGCACACATGTGCTCATAGATTATATTGTACAGCATTGGACGTAAGGCAAGATAACCCAGGTGAGTAGGGTAAAAAAAGACATATAAATAACTAATAGATATCACCATACTTCCTTAGTTGACTGATAACATTACGTTTTCTGAAATGTTACATTAATGGCATTAAATATGCACTGATTTGCATACATTTTCCAGAACAGAAACCTGAAGATTGGATAAAGCAGTGTTCAAAATTCAAAATTTCGTTTTGTTGACATATTATAGTTTTTACGGACGGGATTTTGGCTATTTTATTTGATCACTCCATAAATCAGAAAAATATTGTCATCGGCCAGAAAAAAAAAATCACCTTTAGGAATAAAATCAGGCGAATCATATATGAACAAACCCCTCTGTGTTCATTTTGAGAAGACTGCATTTAAAATATGGATTGTAAATGAAATCTACAGATGCAAATAGATAAAGTGCAATACAATTATTTGGATGTTTTCTTTCAACTAGTCTGAACAAAGACATGTTATAAAAGCTAAATATGCCAAAATCTCAACACTGACTAGAGCATGAAAAAAAAAAACTTCTTTTTTTTTTGTCTGTAGTGTCTTGCCTTAAAGGGACAGTTTACCTAAAACAGAAATTCTGTGATCATTTACTCACTTTCATGTCGTTCCAAACCTGGCTTTGTTTATTCTGTGTATCACACAAAACATATTTTGAAATGGTTTTGGACACTTCTGACTTTCATTGAATGAACACAAACAGTTGAGACATTCTTCAAAACTTCTTCTTTCGTGTTCTGCAAAAGAAAGTCATACATTTGGAACAAGTTCATTTTCATTTTTGGGTGAACTGTGTCTTTACGAAAGGTCCCATCGTTCAGCAAGCATGTGTGTATGGGGACTTCAACTAGTCTGAACAAAGACATGTTATAAAAGCTAAATATGCCAAAATCTCAACACTGACTAGAGCATGAAAAAAAAAAACTTATTTTTTTTTTGTCTGTAGTGTCTTGCCTTAAAGGGACAGTTTACCTAAAACAGAAATTCTGTGATCATTTACTCACTTTCATGTCGTTCCAAACCTGGCTTTGTTTATTCTGTGTATCACACAAAACATATTTTGAAATGGTTTTGGATTCAATGATTATTTGAGTTAAAATTACATTCAATTATTTGTCATCAAATTTGATGACATTTGTTATCAAATAACAAAAGTCATATTGTGAAATATTATTAAAGTACATACAATTTAAATAACAGTTTTCTATTTTAATATATTTTAGAATATCATTTATTCCTGTGATGCAAAGCTGAATTTTCAGCATCATTACTCCAGTCTTCAGTGTCACATGATCCTTCAGAAATCATTCTAATATGCTGATTTGATGCTCAAGAAATATTTTTATCGTTAAGTAAAAGAACAGCATTTATTTGAAACAGAAATCTTCTGTAACATTCTGAATGCCTTTACTTTTACTTTTGGTTAATTTAATGCATCCTTGCTGAATGAAAGTATTCATTTCTTTCAAAACAACAATCTTACTGAACCCGAACTTTTGATGTGTATAATTTATTGGGCTAACCTTTTTTATTTTATTTATCTATTACTGTAACTACCATGGACTTCCCAATATTCTAGTTTGTGATCTATCAATTTGGGCTTTTTATATGGCAGATTCTTAAATGTTTAAATTTATACCTTTCAATATTGAATATTTAGTTTCTCAAATCTTTATAAACCATGAAAAGGTGTATCAGCAGCAAGCTGGTGTGGCTGAAATGCTGAAAGAAGCTGCTCTTTTTACTTACAAAGTGAAGGTTGTTGCCCTGTGGGCAGCTGTGTACAAATGTGTATTAGTGTTTCTATGAGATTATGAGCGTGTGCACTCGTTCAACAGGTTTACACACGCTCTCGTCCCAACAGAGAACAGAGAGGAGAAGAGAGAGACATCAGAGAGGCTGTGTGGGTTTTGCTTTCCCTCTTTGGAGGAGCTTTACATGTTAGGCATCTGTTGGCTCTTGTCAGGGCCCCAGGGGGCAGTTGTGAAGCGGAGTGGGTGTGTGAGGGGTAATTTTCCTAAACATATGCATGTTTAAGATGCCGCAGAACTGACCTCCTCTATCACACCTGCAGAGCTGAGGGGGACATCAAAGTCTTCTCTCCTACTCAAACAGACGCATACACACATCACACCCTCCCCTGAGGTCTCAAGCTGCACCGGTGTCCCCACTGCTGATACATACGTCTGTTTGAAATGGGTGCTAATACACATAATGTTCCATTTCCATGAACAAGGAGTCTTTTTAAACATCCCTTAATGATGGTCTGCCTCACTCATTTATGATTTTGTTTTGTTATAGTTGTGTGAAAGGGTGTGTTGTTACACTCAGTCACTATTTACACCCAAATTGGAGTGGTAAAGTCACAAGGACTCTTGAAACTCACTTCAGGCTCTCACAGGAAACACTGTGCAATTAAAATGCCGAAACCCCATTTAATGCAAAATCACAGGGAAATGTGTGTGTGTTAAAACATAGTGTCCCACGTATGTCAATGTGTGGACTGCATGATATGGCAAGTTCTCCTTCAAATTAAAAGCTGTGGATTCATGAAGCCGCTCTTTTTGAATGTGAATCAGACTTATATTGTTTAGAACTTTGTAATTTTTACTTATAACACCACTCCGCATCATGAAATCACATCTTTGTTTCTTATTCATTATGGGGTGCTGATTCCAAAAACAGTGTCTGTTTTGCTCTAGCAAGTCACCCTTTCTCACAAAATATGATGTGCATTTCAGAGCATTTTAGTTTTTCGACAGCCATTTGTAAGGTGAAGAAGTCTTGTATTTTTCCTTAATCACCAGAAAAACTGCCACAAAGACACGATTCCTATATTCCTCTGAGCCAGGTTACAACTATTTGTACAATTCTCAGCTGATTTTTACATGTATGACATTATTTTATGCCTAATCCTGATTTCAAGCTCAATTGCCAGTGATAGAAGAAAATGTAAACATGACACAGGCACAATTATTTCTGCTACATTTATAGGAGTTTTGCTACATCTAGACAACAACAGAAAATTACAGATTTTGTTAAAAAAAAATTGTGTATAAACCTTTTTATGTAACGTTCTTTGACATTAAATGGAATATTTGAACATATTTTTTCACTCCTTTGTAGACAAACCTTGTAAGTTAAATTATACATTTTCAATACTTTGTTATTAAGTCTTTTTTTGCCATTGAAAGACAAACTTTTTATATTTGACTGCTTTTTTTATATTTTGACAAGTATACTGCTTCATGTTTCTGTTATATATTGAGACTGAGAGGGATAGAAAACTCTTAAAAGTCATTTTTTGTCCTAGTATTGTCTTTTAGGTTACTAAGAGCAAAATTATGCTCAGGTTACAACTATTTGTACAATTATCAGCTGATTTTTACATGTATGACATTATTTTATGCCTAATCCTGATTTCAAGCTCAATTGCCAGTGATAGAAGAAAATGTAAACATGACACAGGCACAATTATTTCTGCTACATTTATAGGAGTTTTGCTACATCTAGACAACAACAGAAAATTACAGATTTAGTTAAAAAAAATTGTGTATAAACCTTTTTATGTAACGTTCTTTGACATTAAATGGAATATTTGAACATATTTTTTCACTCCTTTGTAGACAAACCTTGTAAGTTAAATTATACATTTTCAATACTTTGTTATTAAGTCTTTTTTTGCCATTGAAAGACAAACTTTTTATATTTGACTGCTTTTTTTATATTTTGACAAGTATACTGCTTCATGTTTCTGTTATATATTGAGACTGAGAGGGATAGAAAACTCTTAAAAGTCATTTTTTGTCCTAGTATTGTCTTTTAGGTTACCAAGAGCAAAATTATGCTACAAATTGCATGTAATTATTAACATTAATATGAATTTGACGTGCTTGTGTGTTTTGCAGGTGGCGTTTGGTAAGGTCTGTACCAGCGAGCAGTTTACAGAAACAGGAGAATGTTACAGCATGTGTGCTGCGGGCACTGGTTTGGCAAAAAGCTATGGTCAGGAAGACACCAAGTGTCAGCCGTGTCAAGATGGTGAGTGTTTTCAAAACATAAGCTTTCGTTTTTAATTGGAATAAATGCCTAGCTGAGAATATTGTTGTTTTTCCAATGTTTATTTCTGTTTTATTGATAAAAATCTCTCCTAGGTGTGTCGTTCTCAGACTCCGAGAGTCTTTTAGCCTGTCGTCTGTGCGCCCGCTGCCCCTTCGGTATTCCTGAACTGGCACGCTGCATGCCCACTCAGGATACCCAGTGTGATTGCGGTGAACGTTTCTTCCTGTGGCGGGATGGTAACAGCACAAGTGGGCTGTGCGCGGCCTGTAGCATGTGTGGGCACGGAAGCGGAGTGGCTCGGGCCTGTGGGCTGCTGGGAAATACCGTATGTGAGCGGTGTAAACCAGGGACTTACTCAAAGGAGAGGAGTGACAGGAAACCCTGCGTGCCCTGCTCACGCTGTAGTGATGACGAGGTGGAGATCAGACCCTGCCAGCCAGACTCTGACACCGTCTGCATGGGTGAGAGTGATGGTCATTGTATTCTAGTGTGCGTTTAGGTAAATTCTCTTGGGTGTATGATGGAGCAGCATACAACTGTAGGGCATGTTTATCCAAAATAAAACCAAAATCTTGATTAGGCTGTGATGTAATTAAATTGTTTGTGCTGCGTGTTTCTGAAACACTCTATTTGTAATTTTACAGTGAAATATTACAATAGTCATATTTCTTATTTTGTTTAATGGTTTTATTCAGTAATAATAAAACATATTATTATTATTATTTATAGTCATACTGATAAATAATCACAACATTTTAGCCAAGTTATGCAGCCCTACAAACAAGCACAGCAAACCTGGAGCTTTTTAAATGAATGAATGAATGAAAATCACATTTTAAATCACAATTTTTTATTATAGCTATTATTAAAGGGATTACATTTTAAAAAAGAAACCTTAGTAATTCAGCTTAATCTTTTATTTCCTAGGAAAAACAGTGAAACAGTTGAATTTGAAATATTATATTTAAAATATTTTTAAAAGTTTGTCTGTCAAATGAAAGTCATGTCGTGTGACCAGCAGAGTCGTGCAGTTCAACCAACACAAAGAAAACTTTTTTTTATTTTACCTTTTAATAACATGAAAAAGTTGGTTAAGATTTAAATATATATATATATATATATATATATATATATATATATATGCATTATATGGGTCTATGCATTCCTGGCTCTGCTGAATTATTTTTATAATATCCCCCTGGGTGATGCTAAAATATTAAATATTTTTTAAAACATCAGCAAGTAAAATAATGCAACATGATCACGCAATATTGACGGATCGGCAGAGAATCGTCTTTCTGCGAGTCATTAAGAAATTATGGTTCTATTCTATTTAAAGAAATACAAGGTAAACGTGTGAATACATAATGTGCACTTTGGAGGAAAAGTTTGTATGTTGTGTAGCGAAGCACTGATCAAAAATAAATGGAAGCAAACGCGATTGAATATTTACAGGTTTGTGTCTCGTTATTCTATTCAAAATATCATTAACTCTCGATTGATTTTGCATTCCTGGCAGAAATAAGAACTATTAGTGTCATTGTAACCAAGTATACACACACACACACACACACATATATTTTTTTACTCATTAAATTTAAGCTTGTTAAAAATTGTATGTTTTAAAAACCCAGATGAATAAAAAGCATGAATTTCTTTCTCAGAACTTGGCCCATGCTTTTTGAACTAGAATTTGAAAAGAAGTTTCCTTTTCTGTAACTTGGACCCTTTTAATTGTCTTTGATTTGACACACCTGTTAGTAAATACGGTTGTCAATTCCAAACACTGACTGTGTGAACGTAACCCGAGATGCATGTGTGTCTTGGATGAAGTTTGTGCCAAGCTATATATAATAACATTTATGCATCTGTGAGTGTGTATGGTTAGATTGTTAACATGTGGCAGACACCTGTGTTCAGTCAGAGAGAAGCTTTTAAGAAAATACAGCTTTCGCGTTGACTTCAAATGTTCTTCTTATTCTTCAGTGAGTTTAGCAACAATCCAGTCATGATCAGATTAAGAAGATAAACACTTTACATAGATTTTGTCTAATCTCTAAACAATCAAATGTATCATGTTTTAAAAGTTTTTTAGTCTAAAGTGCCACATCTTTAATGGATTTGCCCTGAGTATATAGATTATTATATATGATTGATTTTAAAACATTTTTGAAAATAATAGTTAATGTGTACACACATGTATTCAAGGTGTAAAGAGAAATTGTTCATTATTTTTTTACTCATTAAATTTAAGCTTGTTAAAAATTGTATGTTTTAAAAACCCAGATGAATAAAAAGCATGAATTTCTTTCTCAGAACTTGGCCCATGCTTTTTGAACTAGAATTTGAAAAGAAGTTTCCTTTTCTGTAACTTGGACCCTTTTAATTGTCTTTGATTTGACACCCCCTGGGTGATGCTAAAATATTAAATATTTTTTAAAACATCAGCAAGTAAAATAATGCAACATGATCACGCAATATTGACGGATCGGCAGAGAATCGTCTTTCTGCGAGTCATTAAGAAATTATGGTTCTATTCTATTTAAAGAAATACAAGGTAAACGTGTGAATACATAATGTGCACTTTGGAGGAAAAGTTTGTATGTTGTGTAGCGAAGCACTGATCAAAAATAAATGGAAGCAAACGCGATTGAATATTTACAGGTTTGTGTCTCGTTATTCTATTCAACATATCATTAACTCTCGATTGATTTTGCATTCCTGGCAGAAATAAGAACTATTAGTGTCATTGTAACCAAGTATACACACACACACACACACACATATATTTTTTTACTCATTAAATTTAAGCTTGTTAAAAATTGTATGTTTTAAAAACCCAGATGAATAAAAAGCATGAATTTCTTTCTCAGAACTTGGCCCATGCTTTTTGAACTAGAATTTGAAAAGAAGTTTCCTTTTCTGTAACTTGGACCCTTTTAATTGTCTTTGATTTGACACACCTGTTAGTAAATACGGTTGTCAATTCCAAACACTGACTGTGTGAACGTAACCCGAGATGCATGTGTGTCTTGGATGAAGTTTGTGCCAAGCTATATATAATAACATTTATGCATCTGTGAGTGTGTATGGTTAGATTGTTAACATGTGGCAGACACCTGTGTTCAGTCAGAGAGAAGCTTTTAAGAAAATACAGCTTTCGCGTTGACTTCAAATGTTCTTCTTATTCTTCAGTGAGTTTAGCAACAATCCAGTCATGATCAGATTAAGAAGATAAACACTTTACATAGATTTTGTCTAATCTCTAAACAATCAAATGTATCATGTTTTAAAAGTTTTTTAGTCTAAAGTGCCACATCTTTAATGGATTTGCCCTGAGGTGTGTTAAATCGGTTTGGAGGTTAACCAGCTGGCTAGTGGGTCGCATCCCACGTTGCCCTCTCTTCTCTGTAGAGTGGAGACACAAGTTAGAGCACTCGACCTGCCGAGGTCAGGGCAGCCACTCCGAGTGTTTGGTGCACACAGGCAGCCTGTGGGGTGTGTGAGAGAGTGAGTGGACAAAAGAATGCACGCATCTGTGTGATAGTGTGTGTGGGGTGGCCTGCATGATCTATTTCAGGATGGAGGGTGGGGGCATGAATCCTCTTGACCATTCCACATTGTTCAACATTTCGATCTGGCATTTAGTCTGTCAGCTGTGCCTGCGCCCACTGATGATGTGTTAATCAGCCTCACAGCAGATGTGTGTCAGATGTGGGTTCATGTGAAAGCTAAAAAGAGCATTTCCTTTTTTTGCAGTCTAGGTGTTTAAGTGCTTCAGGGTGTAGTTGAGTGTGCTTCATATGTCTAGTCAGAACTAATGTGAGTCTAATGAGTTTGAATTTATAAAGCACAACTACAGAGTACAGACTCATATATATATATATATATAGAGAGAGAGAGAGAGAGAGATCAAATTTTTTTTTTAAACTTTAATGTTTATAAAGGCTTTTTTTTTGCAGTAAAAGATCTCAACATCCTGTCCCATCCATCTGGTTCTGATGGTCCACGTGAATACCCCCGATGGCCAACTCTGAATGAGGAAACAGAGAACAGGAGCAGTCCAGCACCAGGGTCTGAATCCCCTCGACTCACTCCACAGGACCAAGGGGGTAACAACAACAACAACATCCTTGTCTACGTGTCTGTACTGGCTGCAGTGGTGCTCGGACTCCTGCTCTACGTCGCCTACAAATGGTGAGATCGTGCAGCAATTTAAAGAAGAAAAATATGCTTTATGAGGTTGTACACATGATTTACAGACAAATTCATTCTACTTGTGTATGTAAGATATGGAATTCCCGTAACGTGTCTGTGTAGTGAAATATTATTCTTGTTGTTTTTTGTTTGATGATAAACGTGTGATTTGGTATGTGTCCAGCTGGAAGTCATGTCAGCAGAAGCAGGCTCTGGTGAAAGCACGGATTGGCGAGTTGAATAATGTCGGGGAAGGAGAGAAATTACACAGCGACAGTGGCGTTTTCCTGGACTCTCACAGCCTTCAGGAAAGCCAGCCTAGCAAAGGTATGAGAGAACGGCTTAAACACCGATGTCTGGGGCTGAGTAATTTCTACTATTCTTTTGTCTTTTTGAACTGTTCATTTAAAGAACCATCTCATAAGCATCATTTGTACCATTCATTCGACATTTTTAACTGTTCATTTAAAGAACCAGCTCTTAAGAGTCATTTGTTTTATTCATTTGTCTTTTTGAACTGTTCGTTAAAAGTACTGATTCATATGAGATTTTTGATTCATAAGTGGTTCATAAGTCATTCATTTCAGGAGTCTGGCTGCATTGGTTGTGCTGTATGCTTTGATTCACAAAAAATAATTGGTTCATAAGAGTCATTTGTTTGTGAATTGGACTACACTGGTTGCGTTGAATGTTTGGAATACCTGGAAGTGTTGTCACTTGTGGTTAGTGGTTGACCGATATTGTTTTTTTGACAGCCGATGCCGATATCTTGGCAAGCAGGGTGGCCGATGGCCGATATAAAGCCGATATAATTTTATGTATTTGAATTAATATTTAAGAAATTTGAAATCATTTGAAAATTGATTAAAAAATAAATGTGTTAAATAAACATACTTATACTTTAGATGACAAAGTATTTTCACATATAAATACGTATTTAATAAAAATATAATTAAAAAGGAAGTAAACACTGTAACCAACAGGGCACTCAGGCTTCTGGGAAGTTTGTGTGCATTAATCATATTTTTTCAAATAAAGCCAAGCTAACACTCATTTTACAAACAGCACACAGTGAAAATGACATGAATATGACAGTGGGAAAATGCATAAAGCGCAGCATAATTTAAAATCACGAGTTTAAAGTTTGTCGATCGCGCATCTCCAGTGAAGCTGAACTCTCCTCCTGTCCGTATTCAATTTGCACGGACCATAGGACCGACCGTCACAGAACACGCGATCATGCAGGATACACACGTCACAAGATCTCACAACTGGATCCAACTAAGTTTGCAAGGTTTTTGAAATTGGATGTTTATTAGACATTCAAAGATTTGTTTAAATTATATAAATGTGTATTTGCTGACGGCAAACAAGAAAGTATTATAATGTTTGCCTTTTTATTACTAATAATATAAAAGCAGTCGTTATAAGACTTTTTGTATACATTTTAATCCCTTTGTTTAACCGTTCTATCTGATTATTAGACAGACTTCTATCCGTATTTAGACAGAACTGTTAACGACAACAGCGAACAAGAGGGAGAATGTGAGCACAGTGTGCCCAGGCGCTACCGTTCTCAGCCCCATCAAAATAAAAGATTTTGATCGTGCCATCAAAATAAGAGTCCCGCCTCGAATGCATCGGCCAAACAGCAAAACTTATCGGCCAATGCCGATATTTAAAAAAAAAGCCAAATATCGGCCGATATATCGGCATTGGCGATATATCGGTCAACCACTACTCTTGATGTATTGTAGGTTGCTTTAGTGTTAATGGTTGATTAGTAATTATTTGTTCCCTTTCTCATATTCTCGGCAGGCAGTAAACGAGACAGCAAACAGGACACGCGGCTTTATGTGAACCTGCCGCCCCACAGGAAAGATGAGGTAGAGGGGCTTCTCGCAGAGGGGGACAATCGAAGCTGGAGGCAGCTGGCAGCCGCACTTGGTTACGAACAGGACCGCGTGGACGTCTTTGGACGGGGCCAGGACCCTATCCACACCCTCTTAACTGATTGGGCCCAACAGGAAGGCTCCACATTGGGCCTGCTCTGCTCCGCTCTCGCACGCATTGAACGGCCGGACATCATCAGTGCCCTCACCGCCCCCTCTCAAGGAGTGTCAGTGGTCTGAATACTTGAATATGTTTCTTACGCCCTCATGAAAGTGAAAGAGACACTAAAACCATAGAGGAAGAGCGTCAACTGACTCATTTTCGAATGCCTTGCACTAAGACTTTGAAGAGCAGAATTGGAAATAATAAGGTTTTTAATTCAACATAATGTTTCCCTTACGAATTTTGTTTGAACAGCTTGAGATGTTCCATCACCTCAGACTCAAGACAGATGTTTCCTCCAGTATTCATGGGAAGTTTATGCTCCATACTATCCTCTTTGTAGTGTCAAAACAAACTCTTGTTTTCTCCGAGACGCATTCATGCTGAACATTTTC
This sequence comes from Sinocyclocheilus grahami, assembly GCF_001515645.1. Taxonomy (NCBI): domain Eukaryota; kingdom Metazoa; phylum Chordata; class Actinopteri; order Cypriniformes; family Cyprinidae; genus Sinocyclocheilus; species Sinocyclocheilus grahami. The sequence continues at coordinate 607,694 of NW_015505215.1, read as the reverse complement.
ATTGTCAGTGTTTTGGGTGGTTGTGGCTTCAGCTGTGGTTGGTATCAAAGACGTGGACATTTCGTGAGCATTTCTGCGGCCTCGTGAATGACAGTTTTCCATTTGTGCGGAACGCAAGCATCATGCATGCGATTCAATCGTGCTTTTGTATTTATATTTCAGCGCTTCAGCCGTTTAAACAGTCAATACCGAAGCTGGATAGAGTATTTAGCTTTTATCAAGGGCAACATAACACTATGAGGTGTTAAAACCACTAAATGGGCTGCACGAGTGAGTTGTATATTTGGAAATCTACAGATACACGGTCAAGTTGCCTGAGCGAATGATTCTCTTTGACAAAAAAATGTGTCTCATTCACACTAGTGCTTGGTTTGCACTTTAACCAACAATGCAACCTAAAAGCAATGTTATGTTTTTGTGAGTTATATGAGAGGAAAACTCTCTGGTGCCGTTACTTTGAATGCTCAGGTTTGTGCTTTGCTGGTTTACTCTGCCATGTATGTATTTTAAGGTCATTCTGTATGTTAGTGCTTAGTTATAGATGAGACTTGATGGTTTCTGTGCTGAGATACTTTTCATGTTAATAACATTCATGTTATGTATCTATCACTTATGTTTGTCCTTTTTAATAATGAAAGATTGATTTATAGGTATCTTTTGTATTTCATTTTTTTTTTTTAAATAAATACATTGTGTGAGAAAAGAAATAGTATTTTATGACCCTGAGGATTTATAACGGTGCAGCGTTATAATGAAAACAAGATCTGAACTTGGAATTACAGAAAATATCTTGCTTTTCTGCACCATTAACCCAAACAGTCAAATCTGGAGCCGCTGGGTCTGATTACGCTCTTGTTGTCGATTCATTCTTTTGATTTACTCAATAATAATACACACATCTCTTTCCCTTCCTGTACATGCAGCATGCTCTAAGAAAAATTGTGTGCATTTCACTTTAAAACCATAGCAAAAGATGAAGCTGTTTTGTGTGTTTTCTTCTGGGCCAATTGCTCAACTTGGCAAAAGGGAGTGTTGTGAGAAATGTAAATCCGTTTGAGAGCCAAAACAGTGTTAATGCCAACTCAACACCCAACCAAAAACAGCAGTTTATTGGCAGTCAGAATTTTCTGATGTAATGACAGGCGATCAGAACAGTGTGCTTATACACATTCTCATATTCACATTATACACATACACAAAAGTTTTTTAATTGTATTGAAACCGTTAGGGTCAGTTTGACTTGCAAACATCATAAAAATGATTGATTATAATAATATATAGTATTAAAATAATATATTTAGTAATATATAATACAGTAAAAAAAAAACATACAAATATGTATTGTCCCAGTTAATTAATAGATACGTTTTTAATAATATTTTGAACACTGAACTAAGAAATGTTCCTGGTTTCCATTTCAGAAATCTGGTCACCTTATGTGACGCTGAGTATGAATGCAAAGCATAGCAGCGTATTGTACATTTCGGGCAGCAATCGGGTAAAACTCGAGCCATACTTCTAAAAGCCACTTATGGATATGATTAGAACAGACAGTTGGCCCTGCTGTCATTGTACAAAAGTTGTGCAGCTCAGGTGTGTGGATTACCTAGCACGCTCTCTGTTCACATCTCGCTGAAATGTGTTAATGATTTCTGTGACTGAGGGTTTGCAGGGACTTGGGCAGCTCTGCATGCCGTCACGTACTCCAGACGGAGCTGCTTAACTGCGGTCTGGAGCAGCCCAGCGGAATGCCCTGGCCCTGGGAGCTCTGCTCTACATAAAGAAGGGCTCTGCTGAGGGGAGGGGAAAACCAGCTCTGCTCAGATGGTTTCGGGAGAGTCGGGAGTCCTGGAAGAGCCTCTAATGAAAGCAGTGCACCACTTTGATTCTTTGATTTAATAGAGCCAGATCTGTGCTGTGGTGGCAGTCACCCCATAGGGTTTAAAAGAGTCAACATGTATTTACTTTAATATACATTCTTATATATATTGTACATAATCCATCAGAGCACATTATTTCAAAGAAAAAAAAAAGATGTTTTTTTCTTTCATAATCTTTTAGAATTTGTCTCAATCTTTCATGAAATGCAAATAACTTGACCCGTCTCTGAAATGAGGTTCCTTTTTGGCTGACTTCACCTAGGATGACCACATATGATAAAAAAAAAAGTATATAAAGGGAACTATATTTTCATGAATTAATACCATTTACTGTATATTAAAAAAAGCATGATATAAAGATTTTTTTTTTCAAAGTTAAATGGGCTTTTTTCTAAAATATAAAGGCAATTATACATTTTCATGTATTAGCATTTATAAGCCATATTAAAATGGGGGATGTAAAATAATTTCCAAAGATAATTTGGCTTTTATATATTGTATAGCCAAAACAAGAGATGAATGCATTATCTAAAAGATAATTGTATTTTGTTTAAAAAAAAAAATCAATTTGTACATCTGTGTTCTTCCCATTAGAGGTATCAGATGTAACCTCAAGCATATATATTAGATTTAGATTTAGTCATTTAGCAGACGCTTTTATCCAAAGCGACTTACAAACGAGGACAATAAAAGCAGTCAAAACTAACAGAAGAGCAACAATATATAAGTGCAAATGACAAGTCTCGTTTAGCCTAACGCAGTACAAGGTGTGTATGTGTGTGTATATATATATATATATACACACACACACACACACACACACAAAGAAAAACAAGTCGATAGAAAAAAATAGAAAGCTAGTGTTTGTTTGTTAAAAAAAAAGAAAAAAAAAAGGATAAATATAAAGTAGAATTAAAATAGAATAGAAAGTGCTAGAGTTAGAGGGTAAAATAAAGATGGAACAAATGTGTTTTTAGTCGTTTCTTGAAGATGGCTAAGGACTCAGCTGCTCGGATTGAGTTGGGCAGGTCATTCCACCAGGAGGGAACAGTTAATGAAAAAGTCTGTGAAAGTGATTTTGTGCCTCTTTGAGATGGTACAATAATACGCCGTTCACTTGCAGAACGCAAGCTTCTAGAGGGCACATACTGTATCTCTGAAGTAATGAATTTAGTCTTAATGATAAATAGTTAATAAATGAATAACTGTAATAATCTTACCTTGAACAATTAATCAATGTAAGTTTCATTCTTTAAAATGAGCTCTGAGCTCATCATTTTTAATCAAAATGTCATAACTGGATCTTCTGATAAATGGACAGACTTCTCGCTATGCTGGACTTAAAGCAGCACTATGTAACTTTTGGCGCTCTAGCGGTTAATAAACAGAACTGCACAGATCCCGCGGAAGAACATTCCAACCAGAGCTACTTCTCTAAGTTTATGTCTATGGCGATTCACGCAGGTAAGGTGACAAGACAACCAAGACTTATTTTTTAGAAAACAGTTTATTTTATCTTAAAATGTTTTTACACTCAGTATGACAATGTGCTTGCACAGTACTTACAGTGGAGTGGGGCAAGACTCCTATTTGTACATAAAAAAGATCCAAAGTCTTTCTACAGTGAAAGCATGGGAAAAAGAAACAACACCCTCACCTTTAAAACCCAACCCAAAATACAGAGCCATGATGTAGGAACACCAGAGCCGTGCCGATGGGACGGAGGACTTGGGCCTAATCGTATCCTTCTAATTCCGTTTTTCCGGTCTGGTATAATTAGACATATTTACACAAGACAACGTGGACCCCCACAGTCAAGTCTCTGCAAATGGTCTCAAAAACTAACTCTCAATATATTCACATATAAAGCAATATAATACGTTTGGAAATTTAATGCAGGTTAATAAGGTGGGGTGAGCTGATTAACGGCCAGAGCTTATGGGATAGTAAACCTGATCAATCCTTACATGATGGCCACAAAAATAAGCTACAAACTGCCTGGAGGGCTTCACATTTGCCTTCGCGACATGAATAAAAAAAATGTTAAATGTAAAAACAGTGTGAAAGACCTCGATAAAATATCATTGCTACATAACCTTCCACCCAGTCGAGAGGAGAAACAAGACCAGGGCAAATGGGGTTAGATCACAGACCTGCACACTTCTATTTTGTAGTTAAAATCCATAAAAACAATGCTGAGCTGGGTGACCCATGGCCAGTGAGTCCAACACGACTAGTTCTGTGGGTAGTTTATCTGAGATCTAATCCTTAGCGTCTGTATTTCTCCTTCCTTCTTTCTCGACTACTATCAGCGAGGGATTGGACCTTTAGCAGAGCAGGCAAGCTAACAAAAGCCCTTGGTAACAACTACAGTAATGGAGTGGGGTGGCAAAGGAAAAGGATTTTAATGGTCCACTTATTCTTTTTTCTCCCCATCTAGAACAGAGTTTAAGATGATCCTCTTCGCCCAAGTGATGAGACTTGCCTTTGAGATAATTTTGAGAAGACTAAAAAGATCTTGGAAAGAGTCTGTGTAGCACCCTTGGTTTGCGTCCTCCACGCTTCATACCGCAGCGGTTTATCTCATCATAAAAGCATCCCCTGTGCTGGACAGCTCAGGCAACGCCCCCTCCTAGAGCAGCATTTAGGACATGGTTAGTAGGTCAGTGGAACAAAACAACAGGACTCAAGCTCGAGCTGCCCTGTTCTGACGCACCAAAACCGTTCAGGCCAGAGGTGTTCAGTTGGAATGAGCTGCCAGGAGGTTCCTGGGTTTGCTTCAGGCTAGTTAGTCCAGCTCTGTGTCTTCCTTGGGCCGGTACACAGTGCCAAACTTCTGCATGTACTTCTTGATGTACTCCTTGGTCTTGTGTTTGACGTTCTCATTGCATTCAAGATCTTCAGGATTCTTGCAAGACTTCAGTTCTTTGTTCATCACCCCATGAGTCAGCTGTGAGCAGATAGACACACACACACACACACACACACACACCAAAGGTTTAAAGATGCAGCAACGATGACATCAGTGACAATGCATTTCAAAAACAACGATTTCTCCAGTTTAAAGGGATACATATAATGCAAAGTGGATTGAACCAAGACCCCATCTTACTTTTTTTTTCTTTTCGATACTCCATTTCACTTGGATGTACATCACAATACAGAAGAAAAGATCTGTCTCTACTCCCGTTATATAGTTTTAATAAACATGAAAAAAATAAACTGTGACCCAAAGATGTCTATCTACATGCATATAGATGTAAGTGCTTTAACAGCCTTATCTATATATCTGAGCATTCACCAAGATTATCTAAAACAATAACATAAGAACATTCCTTTTCCATTTTTAAAAAGCATACAGGCATACACGATACCTACCTTTCTAGCGAGATGTTTGAAGTCCTCTGTGTTACTGATACGGCCCAGTTTGCAGTCTGGTTTGCGGTACGGATTAAGGCATTGCACAATAAACTGTGACATCTGAAAAGATAAGCAGGAGAAATTGAGAAGTTAGACGAGTCGGACACACACCGCTAATTATTTTTTAATAAAAAACCCAAGAGAATCGAAAGCTCACCTCCTTGCGGAAGACTTCTTTGCTTTTTTTGGCCAGCTCACTGGACGTGTCTGCCTCGGCGGTCTTTGTAGAGAACTGTGCAAAGGGGTCAAACAAAAAACCCAACGCATGAAAATACATACTGTGAATATTGATAGTTTATTTGACGTATTACTCATGTAAGATTACATAATCTAGAGATTGTTTAAACATTCTTTTCCAAAATATACTTGGGAGTCTAAATTCTACAATGAACAACATTAAACACTGCAACTCCCAGAGTCCCCTTAGGCAGCCGATATGACATGAATGAGACATGTTGAATCAATGCCAAGACTGTCAATACTGATTGTCCCATGGTCCCAGAAAGAAACCCAAAGGCCAAACCAGTGCACGTCAGAGGAAATGCTAACATACTGACAACAGACAATAAAACCCTTTGGTAACGAAATCTGTTAAAAGTTTAATAGTCAAGATATTTTGAAGTCTAAAACGAGAAGAAAAGAGATTCTGCACAGTTCGACTTCCAAACGAGAAACCAAACATAAATGAATGCAGTTGCAACAGCTGGGTTTGATTAGCATCAAAGAGAGCCAGAGAAAACACCAGCAAAACCCTGAGAGAGAGAATGAGGCAGAGAAAGAAAGAAAGAAACGCAGAGTGGGTGATGGGGGAGAGACGACGGCAGTGAACGACAGATCAAGATGGTTATTAAAACAATGTTTACTGTAACTTGCTTTTGACTTCATGTTTCGATACGGATTGGCCCGGTCAGACCTCTTGTATATTTGCATCAGATGATGCATCATAAAAACCAATGCCTTTTAAACACTGAGGCAAATTTAAGTGGCCTAAGTGTTTTCTTCCGAACTTCAAATAGCTTTTCTCTGTGGATGAGCCCCAGCTGCGAACCATTCCATCGTAGATGTCTGGAACAACATCTTCAATTATCCAGAGAGGCTGGGACAGTCTCAGGCCCTACATGTGTGTACCAAAGTGAACTCTAGAATAGAGACTGTTAAAAGTACCAGTGCTTTGATACGTGACCAGTACTAAATCAATCAAAAACATTAAAAACAAAAACAGTTTTTTCACACTATTTGGTACTTAATACTGTCTGAAAGGCAGCCGCTTCAAACGCTCACACGTGTGTGTGTTTGTGTGCTGCAAAGATCACTTGTCATGGTAATTTTGCTGCGTGCAAGAACGGTTAAGTGCACGTCTTAGTCAAAATATCGGTCTTGGTAAGGTATTCATGTAAATACAGCTGGTTTGTGTAATAGAAAACAGGTCTATAACAGCGATATTATCAAGAAAAAAAAACTATCCCACCTATCCCCTATCCATCTAAAAAAAAGCCCACTGCTTTATCTAATTCATTTTTTTGTTTCGTACTACTGACAGTTTGTTTTCTTTATTTGGCTTTTTGCCTTTATTCAGGGTATCTACAGAGTTTTTAAAACAAACTTAAGACTTTAAAGTGCCCCTATTATGCCATTTTTAAATTTGAGTCTCCTAAAACAGGTTTACACGCATGCAAGGTCAAAAAACACATTAGATTTCTAAAAAAATAGATATAATTTTACCTAATTTCTAAATGATTCGTAAACGACTCGTGCGAAGCAGTTCAAAGAATCAGTCTCTCTAAACCCCTCCTTTCTGTGAGCCCTCACTGCTGTGATTGGTCAGATGGCACAGTCCTTTGTGATTGGTCCAGACCCGTAGAGAGATTGGCTCTGGATTGGTCTACCGCAGCGCGTGTCGGAACCGAAACGCCCATTGCCATGATGGAATGACAGCCCTGGAGACTTGTCAATACATAGAAACGATGGTATCGATTGTACCTTACCAATTCGAGTCATAGTCTGATGATGAAACGGTTCAACTGGCTGATCGACAAGAGACTGATCCGCAAGCACGACTGGAGCAGGACGTTTCTCAGTGGTAAGTGTCAAGTGTTAACAAGTTTGTGGTAATTATAAGATGTGATAAAACAAATGTACTCTCAGAGCGTAGGATACAGCGTCTTCTCGACATGATGTTAACCACATGGAAATTTTACTGTTTGTGATCGGGCAAGTTGGCGATGTAGAACGTGGGCAGACATTATGCAAATATGTTACTTCGTGACGTAGAGCCGTAACAGAATAAGATTCGAATTCCTGACGACTCGTTTAGGCGATTGCGAGCCGACTCTTTTTTTTTGATCGACAATAACTTTATTTATCGTGCACTGTTGGCTTCACAACTTGGCAGATAGTTTATGTTCACATACAGCTACATGACACACTGCATGAAAGGTAATATTCGAAAAGCATTAATAGGGGCACTTTAAGACCTTCACAGATAAAATGAATACTGTATGTCTAAATGGAACAAACCATCTAATCTTAAAATAAATCTATTACATATGAATTAGAGGTTGATCGACATTGAGTTTAACTGATACGATAATGTGTGTAAAGAAAAGCAATAAAGAGATCACTGTGCCGATACTAGCAAACTCTACATACTGAATGTCTCATGTAACATTCTTAGTCTTTCCATGCTGTAACTTTGTTAATATTTATATGAATAAAATAAATACTGAGCATTCATTCTACACATTAGTATCATTTCACATTGTGAACGTAAGAGGGAAGAAATGCTTTTGTGTGACCTTTTCTTTTCTGTTACTGTACCTTTAAGATTTTTATATTCAAATGACCTCTGTTATTAACTTATTTGCATGTAAAATGAGTAACAAATATCCCACAAAGTTACTGGTCTAAGGTGTAATCGTGGGCAGGCATATGTTAATATGCTTAAGGTGGTGCCATCGACACTGTGGCAATTTCTGAATTATCCGTTTTTGCTTCGATTTTTATAAATGGTCTGGGTGGGCCAGGGTTAAAGTTGTGTATTAAGAAGTACAACTACTACAGTACTTCAATGTTCAGGTTGATAAAAGTCCTACGATATTCCCCTAAGCATAATGAATCGTTTAATACCTTTGAAGGATTTTCATCGTATGTGGGCGTCCCAAGGTCCATCTCAGCCTCGTGTTCTACACTGGCATCCTCTGTAATCCCATCCCAGCTGGGAGGATCCCACTGTGTTTGCCTGAAAGAGAAAGCACATTTCATCATGTGCTCAGTGAAACAATTACAATAGGACAAAGGCAGACATGGTCTGGCGGGAATATCTTCATCATTAGATCAATCCATGCTGATGTCATCAAGCTTAATTGATTAAAAAAGGAGGTTTAATTCTGGCTCCCTCCTTCTGTTTTAATGATATACAGATTCCTTGTTTAATAAGGACCATTCATACCTGGTGATGATGTGATAGTAATAGATTCTGCCCTCTGGGTCTCGTGCCACTTTCCAACCGGGAGGCAGGATAATGGTTTTAGGTTTGGGAGGGGAAGGGGGTGGCAGATCAACGATGCTGTTGGGTACGATCATTTCCTGTGGTGAATCACAGTTCAGGAGAGGTTAGTCAGCATGTTTAGGGTTACTGGAACCATGTTGTCTATAAAATACTAATTACAAGCAGTCTAGCAGGGACTTGATACTACAGTTAAGGCCATGTGACCATATTAATTATGCCAATTAATAACATAGCTTATAATGCTGTGTTAGATTTACAGTGGTGTGAAAAAGTGTTGGCCCCCTTCCTGATTTCTTATTTTTTTTGCATGTTTGTCACACTTTAATGTTTCAGATCATCAAACAAATTTAAATATTAGTCAAAGAAAACACAAGTAAACACAACATGCAGTTTTTAAATGAAGGTTTTTATTATTAAGGGAAAACAAAATCCAAAACTACATGGCCCTGTGTGAAGAAGTGTTCGCCCCCCTGTTAAAACTGTGGTTTATCACACCCGAGTTCAATTTCTCTAGCCACACGCAGGCCTGATTACTGCCACACCTGTTCGCAAGTTTTTTTTCAAATAACGACTAAGCGGCCAGTGGCAGACAGTGAGTTGATCACGTTTGATCAATTTAGCCTTCTCAAATCAACACGACTTGCCTAAAATAAAATCTAGATATAAAACACTTCAAGCATATCACAATGTTAGTTTAAACGTTTAACCTAAAAATGTGCGCTATTAGGCGCATATCCAGTTGTTTGTGCGGAGAGTGAAAGCTAAAGCGCGCTCTGCAGGACATTGAGGGGCTGGCGTGATTACTTGCATTTTTTTCTTAACAACAGAAACAACTTAACGGCGTAATTTTTGCTCATAAGAGTAATACATCATTTGTAACTGTAAAGGGTCTACTTTTATTTGTGTGCACTCATAATATCTACAAAATGTTGTGCTTTTTTAAAATAAAGAAAACAGGATGCACTTTTCTGCCGTCTCGGTCTTGAACAGGAGCGCTTCACAAAAATGAACAGAAACTCAGCGAATACTTGCCTCACAGACATGATAAATATATATATAGAAAGCTTTAAATTACATGATAAATATATCTATAGAAAGCTTTAAATTACTGTTTTTTTATGGGTGAGGGAAAAAAATCGATACAGCATAGTATCGCAATATTTTCCACGGCAATACTGTATCGATACACGGACACCAAGTATCGATCTTTTATTATACTATTTGGTAGAATAATAAAATCTATTTCTTTACAGCATCCTAGATGGTGGTGTTGAGTTTTTTTCTGGTGAGGTCAGCTGGGTCACCTTCTGTATGCAGTAAGTTATCAGGAAAGCCCTGTCCACCTTTAAATTGGATGTAAATTGGACCATTTCCCCCAGACACATTCATGGTAATTTTGCCAGGGCTTTGCGGCAAGCTTTAACCTATTGTGTGCGCTTGAGCGCAATAGGTTAGCCTAAATATTATGGCTCATTATGGTTTAGAATTTAAGTAATTAATCTCTGGTCAGGAGCAGCCCTAGTTTTAATCCAGTCCTCCTTTTGTTCTAAAATCTTCCAGCTGTGCTGAAGGCACGCTCGCTGCTGCTGGCAGGGACACTAAACACCGTCCGAGTCTTGACAGTCGCGGTAGCATGGTCTCGTGTTGTTTCCACCAGCGTGGCAAATCTTTTTCATCACCATAATTGATAGATCATGATAAATATATCTATAGAAAGCTTTAAATTACTGTTTTTTTATGGGTGAGGGAAAAAAATCGATACAGCATAGTATCGCAATATTTTCCACGGCAATACTGTATCGATACACGGACACCAAGTATCGATCTTTTATTATACTATTTGGTAGAATAATAAAATCTATTTCTTTACAGCATCCTAGATGGTGGTGTTGAGTTTTTTTCTGGTGAGGTCAGCTGGGTCACCTTCTGTATGCAGTAAGTTATCAGGAAAGCCCTGTCCACCTTTAAATTGGATGTAAATTGGACCATTTCCCCCAGACACATTCATGGTAATTTTGCCAGGGCTTTGCGGCAAGCTTTAACCTATTGTGTGCGCTTGAGCGCAATAGGTTAGCCTAAATATTATGGCTCATTATGGTTTAGAATTTAAGTAATTAATCTCTGGTCAGGAGCAGCCCTAGTTTTAATCCAGTCCTCCTTTTGTTCTAAAATCTTCCAGCTGTGCTGAAGGCACGCTCGCTGCTGCTGGCAGGGACACTAAACACCGTCCGAGTCTTGACAGTCGCGGTAGCATGGTCTCGTGTTGTTTCCACCAGCGTGGCAAATCTTTTTCATCACCATAATTGATAGATGTCTAAAATAAAAAAAAAAATGAAAAAAAAAATAAGGAGATGCCTAAAACAGGCACAATGCCCGCCCGTGTCTGAGATATGATGCAAAAAAAGCCTGGCCCTAGGGGCGTAAGTCAGGGCCCATCGGGCTCGGGCAGAAATGCAGAGCTCTAGATATCAGAGACGCGGCTGTCTGAGTAACAACACACTGAATAAAGTTGTTACTCGTGTATCCTTGTGCTTGAATGGGTTAAAATCGCTTGACTGTTCAAACTGGCAAGGTGTATTTGTCCGTTAAAGTGTAAGACATATTCTGGCATATTCTGCACCACCCGTAACGGCGCCCCCGACACCAACGCACGATAAGTGCAGTTGTGTGTACAGTTATGTCATCTGCCACTTTAAATGTCTGCAATCTTCTGATTGGCTGTCAATATTTTTATCATTCATAAGATGAAAAAAATAAAATAAATCATCTGAAAGTGATTCCAAACCTATAGTGTCGTTATCATTATAGATGTGGTGTGGACTCTGCGATTCTTTTACATTTAGAATGATTTTTAAAACTATATCTTTATCGTTATAGTTATCGTGTGTTGGTGCAAACAGGCCTTAATCAATTTTTTATGTTTTTTATTGATTGATTGATTCATTCTTCAATAGAAATGCACAGCTTGTTAAAATTAGCTTATTTTGTTTTTGGTAATAAAACGTGGGGGAAAACATTTTGTACACCCTTGAAAATTTTTTTTTTTTAAAATAAATAAATAAATATGACTAATCGATTATGTGCATATTCATAGTCCCAGCATTTCTTTATGAACAATTACTAAGCAGAAGGAAAGAAGGAAAAAAAAAATGTTTTTTTAAAAAGATGGTGAGAGAGACAGAGTAACAGCACACTCATCTGGTAAAAGGCCTGAGTTACATACCTGTTGAACTGTCTGAGATGTGACAATGGTGGTGACTGTGCCTCCCTGCTGCACAACCACACCCTGCTGATGACCCGTGTACACCTGCTGCCCATGTAGGTAACTGGCAGCTGGCTCAATTTTTTTTTTTTAAATAAATAAATAAATAAATATGACTAATCGATTATGTGCATATTCATAGTCCCAGCATTTCTTTATGAACAATTACTAAGCAGAAGGAATGCTCAAAAAAAAAAATGTTTTTTTAAAAAGATGGTGAGAGAGACAGAGTAACAGCACACTCATCTGGTAAAAGGCCTGAGTTACATACCTGTTGAACTGTCTGAGATGTGACAATGGTGGTGACTGTGCCTCCCTGCTGCACAACCACACCCTGCTGATGACCCGTGTACACCTGCTGCCCATGTAGGTAACTGGCAGCTGGCTCAGTGTATGTCTGCACACAAATACAAGCATAATGCTTAGCAGTCATCATTATACTACTTCAGCATTAAGTGTTCACTCAAGGGGACAAAAAAAAAAAATAACAAGCATGTAGGATGGGAAAACAAGTATGTAGGATGGGAACTTTTTTGAGATGTGGGCGTTGCACTTGGAAATTAAAACTGAATGCAAGTCAATCGTAAAAAAGGGGCAAGGTTTAAGATAGGGGTGCTCCTATTGATTGGCTACTGATTGCTATCGGCCGATAATCGCTTTGAGAGGTTTGATCGGCGGTCTCTATAAAGGCCGATCTCAAGCTGACGACGTGCCTACTGTGAGAGGTTTGGCATGATATGCAGTGGCACCGTCTTTAATTATAATGCTGAAGGTGAGGTACAATTCAGATTTCTTTATTAAATAAAGTAATTAGAAAACTTTCTGTGAGACTTAATTTCACAAACAGTGTGAGTGAATCACTTTCCCTCTCAAAATGCAAATGACTTCAAATCACCACATCGAGTCTGCACTATAAGCGAGCTGCACAGTTAACACAGGAATTGTCACTTGCACAATCGGGCAGTGTTCCATCGTCACTAAAGTTTATCATTTGCATTTCTATTTAAGTCTTGCCAGTGTTTAAAGCGGTGGTTGATCAGCTTTTTTTGAAGGCTTGATTGGGTGTATGGGGGGAGGAGTGTAACGTGTTCATGCTTTGTAATAATAAAAAATAAAAACATAATTTTCACATATTTTACCTTTATTCTACACCGCTTTTTCCATTCTCATCAAAATGTCTGTTGAGTTCCTGGTTCTATGAAGCCCCTCCCTCAGAAATACACAATCTGGCTCAGATTGGTTAGCTGGCCCAGTGTGCTGTGAATCGCTAACCGTCTAGTGCACATTGTCCGGAAATATCACGCCCCCATACCATTACAGGTAGTTGCATGTTCCAGGGTGCAGGGTTTATGTAAACATCAGAGTTAGTGATGTCACAAACCCGGAAAGACACTCGTTGTGGTCCCTACCAGCCATTTTTTGTAGTTGATTTCTTTAAAAGAAAATATCTCCCTTTGCATTGAATTGAGCGTCGTAACTTTGCAGACATTGTTTATGCTCTAATGCTAGACGGGAGGTCAGAATGTTTAAAAAAACAAAAAAAACCACACATTTGAATGAATTATTCACAATGAGATCAATAACATGGATTTAGAAAACAGATGGACTTTTGCAGAACTATTTTTCTTGGTGGAAACTCACTGTGATTCCAGATTGTACTGATTTAGAAAATGTTTGAATTACGAATGCAAACACAGACTGGCAAACAATGATAAACTGATTATTTTCATGTTATAGTTATAAACTGTTTAATGACTTATATTAACATTCTATGCTATTTTGCCAAAAAAACACAAAAAAAACAACTACAAACGAACTAAAATTCATCACTTTAAATGTTACAAATTAATTTAGGCATTACAACATGTATAAAAACGGATAGTCACTGTCATATTTATTGCATATAAAATGTCTCATTTGTAAACGTAAACAAGATTTTATGAAACTGCATTGCATCATATTTTGTATTTACCTATACCACAGTCAACATATCTGCACTCAAAAGCTTTTATCAGTTGACCACTATGTGAGAATATAGTGAAAATGAGGACTGAAAGGAAAGTATTAGTGTCCAACCTGTATGACAGGAGTGCTGGTTTGTGGGTAGCCTGCAGGAATGCTATAGATGGTCTGGCAGGGCTGGCCCTGATAGTAGATGGCAGTCTGAGGCTGTGCCGTGGTGGAGTATTGCTGGGTCGGTTGTGTCTGTACTGTGACCGCTTGCTGTGTGTTGGGGTCCCAGAGCGTTGTGTAGCCCTGCTGACCCTGGACCTGTGGGCTGGCTGTTTGCGCAGACACTGACAAGACAGCCCCGCTCTGGTCCTGTGCTGGCACAGCAGGCTGGATAAACTGCTGAGTCTGAGTGCCAGAGGAAAGCTCCAGAGAGGCAGGGATATGTGACAAGCTGGAGGCAGGTCCGGCCTGGGTGGTGGTGGAAGAGGGTGAAGCTAGACTGAGATCTGATATGATGGGCTGTGTAGGTGTTTGTTCAAATGTACTAGGAGCTGGGGTGACACAAAGAGGCTCTACAGCAGGTGTGGGCAGGAGCACTTTTCCTGCATTGGGATTGGTGGGATCCACGTAGGTCTGGATAGGGTATCCAGGCGGGTAGGTCATGAAGTTTGGACTGGAGGTGTAGGCCAGTGGGTTAAACGCAAGAGTCTGTAATTGCTGCTGCTGCTGTTGTTGTTGTTGTTTCTGGGCCTCCCGCTGAGCCACTTCCTGCTCAAAGAGCTTTCGTCGTTCCTCAGTAGACAGCTTGTTACGAGACTCTTTGGTGTGGAGTTTCTTATTGCTGCTGGCCTGCTCATAACTACAGAAAATACAGTAACCACACTTTGAACATGTAAATCTATCATGCATTTTTGTTCAGAAATTAAAATAGGTTAATGTTGTTCCAAACACTTTCCCAAGTTTTCCATTAAACTTGTACGACTTTGGAACAACATGAGGGTGATTAAGTAACTACAGAATTGTATGTATTGATTTTATTGTGTCTTAAAGGGGTCATATGATGCTTTTTTTTAAAGATCATTATTTTGTGTATTTGGTGTAACAGAATATGTTGAAATGTTGCATAACATACACACACACACACACACACAACTCCGCATTTGAACAGTCAATAGCAAATACTTAAACTAATAACAAAACAGTAGCTGATTCAGAAGCGCCAGATTGTCATAGCAAAGTCAGAATTACCTCCTCTCCTAAGTTCACAAAACGGTCGTCCATAAAATGCATTGCTGTTCTGTTGTAAGCGATCTTAAAAATTCCTAAATGCATCTACTTCCGAAGGCCAAATAAAGTGCTTTTGCTTTCGCCTAGAAACACACAGCGTCTCCCTGACATGGCTGCTTCAACTGTGGTTACTGAAACCACGCCTTCTTTCTTTGCGTGAACATTTGGGCGGCATTATGCAAATATTGCCACATAGTGACCTAGATATGTGGGGGCGTGTTAGAACGAGCCGTTTTAGGGGGGCGTGGCAGAGTCTTAACTTTGATAAAGAATATCTCTTTGGATTTGAGACTTTAGTCTTTGCAACTTGAGGGATCTTATCTATGCACAATCAGCTTGTAACACTCCAAAGAGAAAGGAAAACTTGAAATCGCATCATATGACCCCTTTAAGATAAAAAGTTGTTCCTGTTCAGTCTGTTTCTCTGTTAATAAATATCATATTCTTGATATTAAGCTGTTTCCGCGAGTCCTTAAAATTGACTCTTCCTCATCCCAGTAAGATGATGCGGCAGCTCGGACGCAACAATATTCAAATCAATTCAAGTGGCCTGACTTCTCCCGGTGCTCTCACTCCGGGCCATTTGCGTGCACAATAAAGGCTATAGGCTAGCCTACTCTCAAAATATTATAACTTTAATTTCTACGATTTAAATTCTCAAAACATTTCGACTTTATTCTCGTAATATTTCGACTTTATTCTTGTAGTATTTCGACTTTATTCTCATAATATTTCGACTTTATTCTTGTAATATTTCGACTTTATTCTCGAAACATTTAGACTTTATTCTCG
>NW_015505215.1:549741-589748 GCF_001515645.1 Sinocyclocheilus grahami | reverse complement strand
CAAAACTCCGCATTTGAACAGTCAATAGCAAATACTTAAACTAATAACAAAACAGTAACTGATTCAGAAGCGCAGATTGTCATAGCAAAGTCAGAATTACCTCCTCTCCTAGGTTCATGAAACGGTCGTCCATAAAATGCATTGCTGTTCTGTTGTAAGCGATCTTAAAAATTCCTAAATGCATCTACTTCCGAAGGCCAAATAAAGTGCTTTTGCTTTCGCCTAGAAACACACAGCGTCTCCCTGACATGGCTGCTTCAACTGTGGTTACTGAAACCACGCCTTCTTTCTTTGCGTGAACATTTGGGCGGCATTATGCAAATATTGCCACATAGTGACCTAGATATGTGGGGGCGTGTTAGAACGAGCCGTTTTAGGGGGGCGTGGCAGAGTCTTAACTTTGATAAAGAATATCTCTTTGGTTTTGAGACTTTAGTCTTTGCAACTTCAGGGATCTTATCTATGCACAATCAGCTTGTAACACTCCAAAGAGAAAGGAAAACTTGAAATCGCATCATAGGACCCCTTTAAATCTTACCGGTCATCATTTCTGCGGCCCCTCTCATAAGCTGAAGGCGGCAGAGGGGAGGTGGAGCCTCGTCGCCTTTTTCTATCTGCACTGCGAAGAGTCGATCTCTCTCCATCCCTCTCCCGGTCCCGCTCACGGTCACGGTCCCAGTCTCGTTCACGCTCCCAGTCTCTGTCCCGGTCTCGATCCCGATCACGCTCCTTGTCTCTTTCTCGCTCTCTCTCTCGACTGCTCGAAGATGTACGAGGGGTCATCAGGGCTTCTCGATCACGACTGCGATCTAAAACAAAGGATGGATCAGAGTATATAACAAAAAAGTATGAAATGTTTACAATTAAACTGGGTAGAAGTATGATGCGTTCTTGACCTACCACTTGACTCTTTTTCAACCTGGCTCTTCTTTGGTATCCTGTAAACCTCCTGAGAGGGAAAAAACTGCTTGTTTATTTGTTATCCAACATGATCTTTTCTTTAAATGCACAATTATTTTTAAGAAGTGATACGCAGGAACAGTTAAGCCCAAAGTATACTTCGGTTTTCATGTGTATGCTTAGCATATGCGTAAAGCTAAGGCTATGCCTTTCAGAAAAAATATGCATTAGAAAGTTTCACATGTGACCCGTTAACACAAAAAAAAACATTTCCATTGTAGTTTTGCGAAATATTCCTTTTTCGAATTGACTGAAAAACCACCTCATGCGAGCGTAAAATTTATTTAGCGATATATGGGCGTTTTTGCTAAATTGATGCGCTTCCATTAGGCATATTTTCAATTTGTAGTTTCAATTTGCGCAATTTGAAGGGTAATGGAAACTAGTGGTTCAACTGTGATTTTATAAAGCTGCGAGAATACTTTTTGAGCGCAAAGAGATTAAAAATAAAGACTTTATTCAACAATTTCTTCTTTTCAATGTCAGTCTTCGACATGCATTCACGACAGTACCACAACGCATACATGTGCATTCGTCTGCTTGTAAAGAAGGTGCAGCGCGTTCTACGTCAGAATGCCGGCTCCTGCGTCAGCAGCACCACCATGAAAATGCTAAATACTGAATCGGGAGTGAGGGTTTATATGAATGTATCGCTGAGGGGAACTGAATGTCTTCAGAAAAGTTTAGATGGTATTTTTTTTTTCTTGCCTACATATAATGCATATTAAATTAGTTTTAATAAGCGTAGCACTGCTTTGTTTACAGCGTTAACCAAGGAAACGCTGTATCGCTGCTGCTCCATATGCGTCACCTACTGTCAGAGAGTAAGTTTGAGTCTCATTCAAGCCCGTCTGGTGTTTTTGTTTCATGCAGATGTTTTATGTAGTATAGTTTCACAAGGCTAAAATCAGACCATTATGCTTTTTGCTTTAAATTGTGAAACTATACAATCTAATTTAAATAAAACACTGCTCATGCAGCATCTTTGTTTGGATAGTGATCATTCGGATTCATGTAAAGGCACAGTCAAGGAAAAAAAAAACGTGATAAACCATAAAACCGCCACAATCCTATAAAAAAAACGTGCTACAGATTTTCGGTCAAACTGCCCAGCACTAGTTGAACCACTGATGTCACATGGACTATTTAAACGATGTTAAAAAAAGCTCTCAGATTTCATCAAAAATATCTTAATTTGTGTTCCAAAGATGAACGATGAATGAGTCTTACGGGTTTAATATAAAATGAGGGGGAGTAATTAATGACAGAATTTTCATTTTGGGGTGAACTATCCCTTTAAACATGCTAACTATAGCAAGTAATGTGAGAACTATAGTACTATCAGTACTTGTACTTGGCCTACTAAAAAAACGACATTGGTGCATCCCTACTTTTAACAAATTATAGCCTTGCCTTTAAGTCTTTCCAACTGTCCAGCAGCCGGACGGCCAGATCACTGATATCAGAAGCCCGAACTTGTGGCTCCTGACTGCGCTCACTTTCGACATCAGAAACACCTTCCTCCTCATCTTGAGAAGGCGTCCCCACTGCAGCGCCCTCTGCTGGAACAGCCACAATAGCCAGGGCCGATGCATCAGCAGAACCGGCGGCAACGTCAGCCTCTGATGACACATTTTCAGTAGAAACAGCAGCAGATTCAGTTGGAGTGGTTTCCACAGAGACAGATGGAGATTCTGTGGGTGTGCTCTCTATGGCAACAGCTGTGGATTCAGAGGAGACGCTCTCCATTATGGTTTCCAACGGTTGCGTGGGTGTGATTCCTGCAGTGCTGCAACTTGCATTCTCTTCGGAGCTGCATTGTTCAGAAGATGTGTTTTCCACCTGGGTCTCAGTTATGGGAGTTTCCACTTCAGCAACTACATCATTACTAATGTCTGCTGCAGATGTGGTGTCTGTGACTGAAGGGGCATCTTCAACTGCTGCTGACTCTGTCTGGGACTCTGATGGCTCCTCACTCTTGGTCTCTTCCACAATCTTCTCATCCTCCAGTTGATCTTCAGGCTTAACGAGGGGTTTTTCTTCAGGTTCTTGTGTTTCAAGTGTCTCTCCTTCACCGACAGTGGCCTCTGGTGTTGAATGTGTGACTTCTTCGGTTTCAGGGGGCTCCTGTTTTAATTCGGGCTCAAGCTCAGCTTGACTCTCAGAAGGCGGTTCACTGTTTTCTACTTTTACATCCCTTTCAATTGTGGCTTCCAACTGTGAAGGCTCATCCTCCATCTCTTCCTCTTCCTCATCTTCCTCTTCTTTCCCATCCGAAGCTTTACTAGCATCGGACAGGGCACTGTCCAGACTGTTCTCACTGATGATCTTCAACCTACGGTAGACTGCCCGCTTGGGAGTGTCTCCATCCAGCTCAGTAGCCAGCTTGGCTGGTGGACCATCAGGGGTGTTGAGGGGCGTTTGGGCACGTGAGGTGCTCTCACTGGAGTAGCCATCCTGTTCTGCTGGTTGGCTGAGTGGCCGGCTTTGAGCCCAGCGCTGGATAAACTGTAGCACTCGGCTCTCCTCCAGCATGTTTTTTGTTGAGATGGGAAGCACTGCCAGAGCCTTCATTATCTAAGAATTTCACCCAAAAAAAAAAAGTTTAGCTTTAGGAGACAGCACCCTAAATTTTAGCTTAAAACTACATACAGCCTTATCATAATTAAGTTACATTTACTAAAATATCAGACCACTATGAATTTCTGGATTTTGCTTAAGGGAAAATGGCAGAAATAGCTAGCAGCCCACTAACTTGCTTGGTGATCTGCTCTTAAAGGGGTCCTATTATGCTTTTTCACTTTTTTAATTTTAGTCAGTGTGTAGTGTGTATGTTTGGGCATAAAAAAGATCTAGAAAGTTACAAACCTCAAAGTCCACTCCAAAGGGAGATGTTGTAATGATGTAAATTATGTAAAAAATAATGCGTTTTTCGAACCACCAAGCATGAGAGCATGTTCTAGTACACTCCCAAAACAAAATCAAGACTTTGTAAAAGAGCATAATAGGACCCCTTTAAAATTCCCCCCTAACTGTGTGTGTGTTTGCTTTGAACTCTTACCTCCAGCTGTAGTTTAATGTTGTTTACAGAATTGCTCTTAGCCTCAGAAAGTTCAACCATAAATATCCACAGCAGCGACAGGCCGTGGTGATCCAAAAACTGCTTCAGGCACAAGGGATTCTGGGTATTCTGCACAGACATGCCAAAAACTCAGTAAGACCAGTTTTCAGTCATTTTTAAATGCTTAACGCCAAACCACAAATATGCAGTAGTATGTCCTCTAGCACTGAAATGCTGTGCAATAAATCAAATTTATTTCAATGTGACGGTGATGCAGTATACCTCGATGAGTTTAAGGCAGGTGAGTCGCTGCTCCATTGTCTCCACTCGCACCATGAGTCTGCAGAGCGAGATCACATCTTTCTCTCCACACAAGCCTTCTCCATTCTCCTGCAGAGCCTCCAGCTCCTCATCCAACTGCAGAACAATGTCAGCCAGTTTAGATACCAGCAGCACCACAGGAGAAATATTTTGTTGATCTCGATCAAACTGTGACCATGGCAAAAGCTCACTTCTAATTTCAAGCCATTCAATTTCATGTATCAGGAGGATGTTTCTACATTTTGTTTGCTTTCTTAGTGCAGGTCTGTGCCAGAGATGAAGAGTGCTGGTTCAAACAAGCCATAAAAACCTCAAAATGCAATTAGCTTGAATGCATGCAGAATATATTAGCCGTGTTATTTGTAGACTGGAACAAGCCCTGAAAGTCCCAGAGCAATTAACATGCAAGCAAGAACAAAGCTGACCCAAATTCAGCCACAAGATTATTGCTTTGGTACTGCTGGTTTAAGATAACACTTTGCTACAACGGTTTGAAAATCTGACAAATGTATTATTTGTGTCTAGTGTTAGCACATAATTGTTCAAGCGCAAATGTTGACTAAATTAAACCACTGAAACATGATATCAGAGTCATGGACTTGACATGTAAAACATTTCCCAGTCACTGCATGGATTTATTCTGCCTTTCTCTTGTAGCTGGATGAAACACAATAATCGGGCCCTCTTGCTCACCGTGGTAAGCACACTGTCAGTGTCTTTCTTCCGTGAGCGTTCCCTCTGTTTCTTCCCACCTGCTGCTCGGACACTAACTCGAGTCTCTCCACCAATTAAACCTCGACAGCTAGGAGCTCCACAGAAACACTTCTGGGCCTCTTTACTGGTGGACAAAGGAAGAAAGATGTGATATTATGATCAACATGTATGCAGAGTTTCATTTGAAGTAAAAAAACAAGACTATACATGAAAGGAAACGACTGGATCTTTTACCCGTATCTTTGGAACTGATAATCAAAAGTGAGTTCTGTTCCAGCTGTCACAGTTTTGGTGGTGAAGAAGCCAACTCGGAGCTGGCCATTTACAGTCCACTGCAAAAGGGTGCGATGGATTAGAAATGCAAAACAAAGATTTTACATAGAAATCAAAGGCTCTAAGTTCCAAAAGCACCTATTCCTACATAGGCAAAAAAAATGCACAGAGATGTGCAAACAGACACAGATCAGACGCATTAAGTTATAGAACAAAATGTGGCTAAATAACCTTTTACTGTATAAGTAGTTGACCTCAGTAATCAACTATTTGTTTGCTAGACAGAAAGGTCTGCCTTTTTGACCCACTTTCCATGATAACATCACACTAACAATCACATTTACATTTTCTATTGACATCCTGCTTCTCATCCTGAAGTGGAGGTGGTGCTGTGCAGCAGTCTTTCTGAACAACATTCTGGAACTGGAAGAACTATGCAAGTATACTGTACAACAATCCAGCTCAAGCTCTTATGATAATGAGGAGGAGTAGGATTTGTGTGGGGGTACAGTGAGGTACAAAAATATATC
The DNA here is from genome assembly GCF_001515645.1 of Sinocyclocheilus grahami. Taxonomy (NCBI): domain Eukaryota; kingdom Metazoa; phylum Chordata; class Actinopteri; order Cypriniformes; family Cyprinidae; genus Sinocyclocheilus; species Sinocyclocheilus grahami. Next base: position 583,889 of record NW_015505215.1, on the reverse strand, counting down.
AAGTGCACTTACTTTCTGAGTTTCACAGTTGGGTTCACAGCTGTGATTCATGAAACGGGAGCAGTTTCCTTTCAAAGTAGCATCAATTATCTGCAGACATAATAGAGGCATATGCTCTTGTCTTTTTTTTTTTTTTTTAAACCTAACTTAATTCATCAAAGTCAGCAACACTTCAAATTCTCATTTCTGCACTAATTCCACAGACTCACCTCATTATTTTTCAGAGCCATGAAATAATAGTGAATGTTCTTGTTTCGCGCATACTCCTTCACCCGTGCCTTAAATTCCCGGTGATCCAAAACTTCTCCACAGTATTCTAAAACAAAGGTGTTCCTGCAAAAAAACAGATGACTTAACATAAAAGACATAAAGAACATATGGAATAAGCACTTGTTAGCTGAAGCAAATAGTACTTACGGCTGTAGGTCTTTGGCTGCTCGTAAGCCCCAGCCTTTGCTTTCAGTCAAAATTACCTCAAAGTATGCATGCTGCTTCATTTGAAATCGCCTATTGGAGCAGTATGCTCCATTCAAACACCGGGAAGAGCTTGAAAGAACAAGAAAAAGAGGAGAAAAAATTTGCCCTCAATGTTTTTACTGCAAATTGCTGTAATCTGCCAGTAATATAAACTCAACAAGTAACGTAAACATGATAACTATAGTCTCTCACTACAGATTCTCTCTGCTGTAAAGCAAATACTATGATGTAGTAGCAGGATATTTACCACTCAATCATCAGCAAGCGATTGAGGCAATCCTCCCCACATGCCATCATTCCCCGGGAGCGCTCTTCCCTTGAGAGGATAGCACACTCACACTGCATTCGCTTGATGTCTCGATGAGACTTATTCTTCTTGCTGTAAGGACAGAGAACAGATTTTATGGGCTTTATGAAAGATCAAATTAAACGAACAAATGAACATTTAGAAATAAGTGCATTCAAAAAGCAGAGTGTGGCACTGCCAATGCAAAAGAACATTGATTAAATTTCCAGGGATAAAAATATATACTTACCGTTCTGTCAGATACACATTTTCTTCGATGAGGTCAAAGTAGTGTGGCATTTTTTTCTGCTTTGCCTTTTCCCTCCACACAGCTGGATCCTGGAACTCTTTCAGACTGAGCAGTGGGCGCTCCACATCTTGAATTTGGTGGAAAGATTCCTTACTCTCTTTCACAACCTTTGAGCTCTCATCCAAACACTCTTTTTTACTGGTCAGACCGGCCTCTGCCTCATTATCCGATTCAGATTCAAACTCAGGACGTCTCTTCTTTGGTGGACCCCTTCCTCGATGAGGCTTTTTGTTGTGTTCTCTGGGAGCTTCCGAGGTGTTCTGACTTTCTGTGGTGAAGCTGCAATTGCTACTTATCTCATGGGCTTGAACAAATGGGGATGATCCTGGAAGATCAGCAGACAGGATAGATCCTTGTTTGATCCCTCCTACCCTGTCATCATCATGATCATTGGTCAAAGAGTCTGGATGGATCTGGTTAATTGAATCATGATAATGAAAAGGCACATGTGCGTTGACTGGTCTGTTGGTTTCAGAGATGGCAGGCTGAGCCAATGGACCTGGTCTGTGACCACTATCAAACAGAGCAATTCCTGGTTGAGGCAAGTGTTCAGTGCCATGACTGCTGTCCGGTTGCTGAAATGTGCTGCTGGGCTGTTCTGACTGGATAAAGTCCCAGGCTAAACCATAACCCTTCCCACTGTTGAAGTCAGTGGAGTCCCCATAGTGCTGCTTTCCTCCTTTCCTTCCATTCCAGCTATCTGGTCTATCATGGTATTGATGGTGATCCGATTCAGGTCGCATGCAAGTCTTTTCAAAACTCAGAAGTGATGCTTGGTTTATCTGGACGCTATTTGGACTTTCTTGGGCACCCCGGTTCTTGTCCACAAGAGCACTGGTAGCCTCCGAATGGCTGGTGCTGTCAACCATGTTACTCTGCGATTGGTAGGAGACACATTTAATATCTGGACTTGGCATTGCAGCTTGTGCACTGGCCTTAAAAAGTGCAGCTGATGATTCCTCAAGCTTTGACTGATTGTTAAAGCCACAACCAAATTCCCTATTAATGCTTTCATGTGAATCAGTCTGTTGCTGTCCAGAAATCACTGAGTCATTCAAGTAATTCGTCTTAAGAGCAATGGTTGAATTTTTTGGCACAACCACCACAGAGTGCAGCCGCTTTAAGGAAACACGCCCATCATCTGATTCGGAGTCCGATTCTTCACTCTCACTGTCCTCACTGTGGCATTTACCATCGTGGTTTAAGGAATCAGAGTTTCGAGTTTCAGGCTTTAGTTTGTCTACATTGATTTTCTCTTTACTGCCAGAACTGCAATTAAGGGGAAGATCACTAACAACAGGGGCACTTGTTGATTGAGGAACTTCAACAGTCTGATTTAGAAGTTCACCATGAGTATGTTGGGTTGCAAGGTCAGATGCGTCTCGTATTTGTCCTTCTACAGATTTTTCAGATGGTACTTCAGAGCCCGGTTTCTGTGTGCAAGATTCATCAGGGGTAGTATCATTGTTGAACTCTATTGTTTTTGCCGAAATGACCTTTTCCACATCTGGATTCACTATTTTCATAGGGCTTTGATTTTCTGAAGTGCCTTGACCAACAATATCCCATCGGGATTTTTTAGCACTACCATCCTTTTTCAAAATCCCACTAATGGGTTGTTCAGGATTCACATAATGCTGCTCAGAATCTTTTTCACAGAGTTGAGCACTCTGTGTGATGGGCATACTGGCTTTACTAATGGTTAGTGATAGCCCATCTAATTTAGTGTTTAATTTCAAGCATCCTCCAGGTGGTAATTCTTTCACAGAAAGAGGGTCTGCCAGTGATCCTACTGAATCCTGATCGGGAGTGTGGCCTACACAAAATGAGTCAGTCAGTCCTTCTGCCAGAGCTTTACTTTGGATTGGAATCTCATTTTTCATTCCAGGTTTATCAGTGGAACTTCTAACTTCAAGACTTCTACTTGTCATGGATTCCTTCAATCTATCAGTTGTCTTGTGACTCTCAGGAACATTTGTGCACTTTCCCTCTTGGTTTGGAGGTTGGTTCTCAGTTTGTTGATTTGTTTTGAACAAATTAACTGGGCTGTTCTGACTGGATAAAGTCCCAGGCTAAGCCATAACCCTTCCCACTGTTGAAATCAGTGGAGTCCCCATAGTGCTGCTTTCCTCCTTTCCTTCCATTCCAGCTATCTGGTCTATCATGGTATTGATGGTGATCCGATTCAGGTCGCATGCAAGTCTTTTCAAAACTCAGAAGTGATGCTTGGTTTATCTGGACGCTATTTGGACTTTCTTGGGCACCCCGGTTCTTGTCCACAAGAGCACTGGTAGCCTCCGAATGGCTGGTGCTGTCAACCATGTTACTCTGCGATTGGTAGGAGACACATTTAATATCTGGACTTGGCATTGCAGCTTGTGCACTGGCCTTAAAAAGTGCTGATGATTCCTCAAGCTTTGACTGATTGTTAAAGCCACAACCAAATTCCCTATTAATGCTTTCATGTGAATCAGTCTGTTGCTGTCCAGAAATCACTGAGTCATTCAAGTAATTCGTCTTAAGAGCAATGGTTGAATTTTTTGGCACAACCACCACAGAGTGCAGCCGCTTTAAGGAAACACGCCCATCATCTGATTCGGAGTCCGATTCTTCACTCTCACTGTCCTCACTGTGGCATTTACCATCGTGGTTTAAGGAATCAGAGTTTCGAGTTTCAGGCTTTAGTTTGTCTACATTGATTTTCTCTTTACTGCCAGAACTGCAATTAAGGGGAAGATCACTAACAACAGGGGCACTTGTTGATTGAGGAACTTCAACAGTCTGATTTAGAAGTTCACCATGAGTATGTTGGGTTGCAAGGTCAGATGCGTCTCGTATTTGTCCTTCTACAGATTTTTCAGATGGTACTTCAGAGCCCGGTTTCTGTGTGCAAGATTCATCAGGGGTAGTATCATTGTTGAACTCTATTGTTTTTGCCGAAATGACCTTTTCCACATCTGGATTCACTATTTTCATAGGGCTTTGATTTTCTGAAGTGCCTTGACCAACAATATCCCATCGGGATTTTTTAGCACTACCATCCTTTTTCAAAATCCCACTAATGGGTTGTTCAGGATTCACATAATGCTGCTCAGAATCTTTTTCACAGAGTTGAGCACTCTGTGTGATGGGCATACTGGCTTTACTAATGGTTAGTGATAGCCCATCTAATTTAGTGTTTAATTTCAAGCATCCTCCAGGTGGTAATTCTTTCACAGAAAGAGGGTCTGCCAGTGATCCTACTGAATCCTGATCGGGAGTGTGGCCTACACAAAATGAGTCAGTCAGTCCTTCTGCCAGAGCTTTACTTTGGATTGGAATCTCATTTTTCATTCCAGGTTTATCAGTGGAACTTCTAACTTCAAGACTTCTACTTGTCATGGATTCCTTCAATCTATCAGTTGTCTTGTGACTCTCAGGAACATTTGTGCACTTTCCCTCTTGGTTTGGAGGTTGGTTCTCAGTTTGTTGATTTGTTTTGAACAAATTAACTTTGTGCGTAGCTTCATGCATCTGTTGAGAAGTGCATTTAGATTTAGGCAGAGAAGAGTTGTCATCAATTTTGCTGCATTCCTTCAGAGGCGTAACTGGGCTGGGGTCTAACTGTGACTGCTTTGTGTTATTACTTAACCTGTCTTTTGATTGTCTCTCTGTTCCAGTAACATTATTTAAAGTCTTGTGATCTGCTGAATCAGTTTTTTTGGAAGATGAAGTCCCAGACACAGATGACCTGTCTGATCCTTGTAACTGACGTTTTTTTCTGTGCTCCTCATCAGAGTCAGAGCTGTTTTTATGGACCTTTTTCTCAGATGTTCGGGATGAGGTAGCTGGGTTAGAATGTGAGGTTTTAGCATTAATCTCAGATTTAGAGTGGGCACTGGAGTTCCTGTGAACTGCTTCTGCTTCAGGAGAGCTCTTTCTATTGGATTCAGAGTCACCAGCTTTTAAATGAGATCGCTCTGATTTTGAATGCTGTGTTCTTTTGTCTGACTCAGATGATCGAGAACAATCTGTGGGTTTTGAGTCCCTGTGGGATCTGGAGTGAGTGGATGATTTTGAGTCTTTTTGTGAGCTAGAGTAAGTGGAGGATCGACTTGAGTCACTACCTCGAGTCCTTGTCCGCCGGTGGTCATCCTCCGAGTCAGAACTGTCACGAGACCTGCCATCGGTTCGTGAACGTGAGCTTCTCCTTTCACGATGAGGAGAACTTCTATGAAACCTCCGCTCAGAATCATGGTAATGTGACCTATCTGACCTTGATGGTCTCGCACTCCTGGACCTTTCAGACCTGGAATATGAACTAGTTCGACAGCCTCGAGATCTAGACCGTGACCGACTTTTGGTCCTCCTTCTGTCTCTGTCAGAACGAGAAGATCTTGATGATGTGTGCCTGGAGTCACGCTCAGATTTTGAACGACTCAACCCCTTTTCATCTTCTTTCCTATCAGGCCTGGATTTTTCTAACTCCTTAGTTTTGGAATTAGAGGATCTTTTCACTTCGTTACTCTGGCATTCAGAGTCCATTTTATTTCTACGGTCACTAGACTTCTGGCTAGACGATGTTCGGATTGAATCCCCATCAGACTCCGAACCTGGAAGCGTGCTATCTGATCGAGGCTGGGATTTTCTGTTTTCCTCATGCTCAGAAATAATGGAAGAATCCATATCTCCCTTCCCAATATGGGAAGAAACAGGACCTTTAAGGCATGAGTCTAATTTCTCCTGAGGGTTTTCCTCTTTGATCACTTTTTCAGAGGAACTATTGATGACAGAGTTCTTGTGACACTGTTGCAATGAGGTTTCAGTTTCAACCTTGGCTGAAGAACTAATTTTGTCTGACTCAGGTGGGACTACTGGCTCCGAAATCTCTGCTGAGGCAGTGCTGACAATGGAGTTATCCTCAACAACAGTAACGCTGAGAATCTGTTTCTTAAAATGCATCTTTCCAAGAACATGTTTTGATTTGAGAGGGAAGGATACCGGGGTGGGTGCTGTCTGGGTCTCCCCAACTGCTGTAGTATTTGTATCCACATTTTTGGATTCATCACTCTGTCCTGCTAGATCTGGAGTAGATACAGGTCCAGCTTGCAGTGCAGAAGAATGTTCACTTGCAGATTTCTCCGGGCTTGCTGGGGCTAGAAATACATTTTGACGTGGTTTCTTTGTCTGTGTGAAGCTGAAGGAGACCTTTTGTCGACCCTGTTCCTCAAGGTTTACCTTCACCTTGGTTCTTTTAGGCAGAAGATGGTTTGTCAATACAACCCTAGGTGCAAGGCCTTTGAATATGACTTGCTTCGGGAGGTTTTCAACCTTAATCTAGTAATATAAAAAAAAATTATAATACAATTAGTATTTTATGATTTTATGTGTATGTGCATAACATGTTTCATGTTGTTTATGTACATATACTGAAACAAAAATTGCAAGATATATGAATTCTACACCTACCGAACAATCTTTCACATCTTCCCTGTTGTCATAAAAGAATAGCATGAAAAGAAAAAAGCAGAACATTAGTCTATTGAAATTAAAATCTCATTACAAGGAAAGTTAAAAAACCTGCTGTGAAAATAACACCACTCTTTTATCCAAAAGCCAAGGACTAATTGTTAAAAAAAGTATATGAAACACAATGTAGCCCTATATAGTTCATTCACATCACTTCCTATTTTTGAAGTCACTTCATGTAATAAACAACTGACACAATTTCGACAACAAATAAGCTGACTGTTTTCTAGTTCTCATAAAACCTATATGAAGCTACACAGCAACAACTAGGTTACATGTTCCTCTGAGACTCCTTTTATCCATCTGACCTTCATAATGGAGTCACCCTACAATGATAGTAGTAGTAATGGGAGGGGATTCTCATGCCATTCATATCTGTCAGATAGGCAATATTTTAATCTACCATGACCCTATTTATCTATCTAAGTATATAATAGAATTTTGATGTGACCCACTTTAGCCATTCTAATGCAACAGTGATATCTCTAAAATGATATCCCTAATGACACTCACTAGTAGCATAAAATAAACTCAAATATCAAGCATGCAAAATAACATTTAATGCAAAGGCTCAAATACTGAACACTGCATAAAAAACACATTTGTCCAAGTTCAAGCAAGTCCAGCACATTAACATGAATAACTAAAGAACTGTTTATTCTGACCACAAATTCTTGGTTGAAAACTTGGTCTGAATACAAATTTTCCTCGAATAACAAATTATATTGTGACAAAATGTTGTGGTATCTCAGTTTTATTTTAAAATAACTTTAAACTGCAGAGTGCAAGGTGAAACGCAAAAAGGTTTTAAAATCTTTTAAGCCTACATATAATATATGCAAGCACTTGGTTATCTAAAATCCCTCAATAGTGCAAAACCAAATTTAGCCCGGGACTGGAGAAGCAGGATTAGCATGGCAGGGAAGCATGGTTTAACATTCTTGCATAACGTCCGTTGACATAAAGAGCTAAAGATGTATTGGCCCATAACAAATTGGACATTAAATTCTGCAATTCAAGTTATGAAGAACACTACTGCATAGACTCTGTTACAACAACAGCCAAAAGTGAAAGTCGTTTAAATTAACATTCTGCTGGCAGTTTAAGCAAATGCTATTGCACCATATTCCACTCAATAGCCACACTTGAGAGAGTACCTGAGCTCTTGATTCAACAGAGCATCCATTTTGAGTCAGAGCTGATGCTGAGCAGCTTGAAGAAAGCTACAACACTTCGGGCAAACCAACTCAGAGTAGTATGCTCTCTGATACGGTGTCGCACCTATGGAGAAGAGACAGCATAACTGCATTCAGGCAATGTCGATTCCATGACACAAATATATTTGTCCACTGTATTTGTAATTATTTGTCTATAGATGAAGACTTCAGGTTTCTCATTGCTAAAAGTTAACAATTTTGTAGAATCTCACAGATACACCACTGGAAGTGTTACATTTATTTTTATAAGAACGTTACTGTGTTTTTGCTGTCTAGGCCAGTGGCTCTCAACTTGTGGGTCACAAAAACAGGTAACAAGTTTGTTTTGATCTGGGGTGCGTTTCCCAAAAACAACTATGGTCGCAAGTTCCATCATTGCCAATAGAGTTCAATGGAACTAATGACCATAGTAGCTAACAAGGCTTTTGGGAAAAGCAGCACAGGTCGAGGACAATATTAAAGTTGAAGTGAAACAGACCGAGTCAGAACTGTCACGAGACCTGCCATCGGTTCGTGAACGTGAGCTTCTCCTTTCACGATGAGGAGAACTTCTATGAAACCTCCGCTCAGAATCATGGTAATGTGACCTATCTGACCTTGATGGTCTCGCACTCCTGGACCTTTCAGACCTGGAATATGAACTAGTTCGACAGCCTCGAGCTCTAGACCGTGACCGACTTTTGGTCCTCCTTCTGTCTCTGTCAGAACGAGAAGATCTTGATGATGTGTGCCTGGAGTCACGCTCAGATTTTGAACGACTCAACCCCTTTTCATCTTCTTTCCTATCAGGCCTGGATTTTTCTAACTCCTTAGTTTTGGAATTAGAGGATCTTTTCGCTTCGTTACTCTGGCATTCAGAGTCCATTTTATTTCTACGGTCACTAGACTTCTGGCTAGACGATGTTCGGATTGAATCCCCATCAGACTCCGAACCTGGAAGCGTGCTATCTGATTGAGGCTGGGATTTTCTGTTTTCCTCATGCTCAGAAATAATGGAAGAATCCATATCTCCCTTCCCAATATGGGAAGAAACAGGACCTTTAAGGCATGAGTCTAATTTCTCCTGAGGGTTTTCCTCTTTGATCACTTTTTCAGAGGAACTATTGATGACAGAGTTCTTGTGACACTGTTGCAATGAGGTTTCAGTTTCAACCTTGGCTGAAGAACTAATTTTGTCTGACTCAGATGGGACTACTGGCTCCGAAATCTCTGCTGAGGCAGTGCTGACAATGGAGTTATCCTCAACAACAGTAACGCTGAGAATCTGTTTCTTAAAATGCATCTTTCCAAGAACATGTTTTGATTTGAGAGGGAAGGATACCGGGGTGGGTGCTGTCTGGGTCTCCCCAACTGCTGTAGTATTTGTATCCACATTTTTGGATTCATCACTCTGTCCTGCTAGATCTGGAGTAGATACAGGTCCAGCTTGCAGTGCAGAAGAATGTTCACTTGCAGATTTCTCCGGGCTTGCTGGGGCTAGAAATACATTTTGACGTGGTTTCTTTGTCTGTGTGAAGCTGAAGGAGACCTTTTGTCGACCCTGTTCCTCAAGGTTTACCTTCACCTTGGTTCTTTTAGGCAGAAGATGGTTTGTCAATACAACCCTAGGTGCAAGGCCTTTGAATATGACTTGCTTCGGGAGGTTTTCAACCTTAATCTAGTAATATAAAAAAAAATTATAATACAATTAGTATTTTATGATTTTATGTGTATGTGCATAACATGTTTCATGTTGTTTATGTACATATACTGAAACAAAAATTGCAAGATATATGAATTCTACACCTACCGAACAATCTTTCACATCTTCCCTGTTGTCATAAAAGAATAGCATGAAAAGAAAAAAGCAGAACATTAGTCTATTGAAATTAAAATCTCATTACAAGGAAAGTTAAAAAACCTGCTGTGAAAATAACACCACTCTTTCATCCAATAGCTAAGGACTAATAGTTAAAAAAGTCTATGAAACACAATATAGTCCTAGTTCAAATTTACTTCCTAGTTTTGAAGTCACTTCATATAATAAACCATTGACACACTTTCAACAACAAATAAGCAAACTATTTGCTAGTTCTCATAAAACCTAAATGAAGCTACCAAGCAACAACTAGGTTACATGTTCCTCTGAGACTCCTTTTCTTCATCTAACCTTAATGGAGTTACCCTACAATGATAGTAGTAAAATTGGAAGGGGTTTCTCATGCCATTCATATCTGTCAGATAGGCAATATTTTAATCTACTATGACCCTATTTAATATTTTTTTAGTCATGGCACCATCAAGAATGAAGTATATAATAGAATTTTGATGTCACCCACTTTAGCCATTCTAAAGCAACAATGATATATCTAAAATTATATCCCTAATGACACTCACTAGTAGCATAAAATAAACTCAAATAGCAAGCATGTGAAATCAAATTTCATGTGCTTTTTACAGTATAGAACGATATCTACCTGCTGCCATCAGAGCAAGTGTAATTGCTGCATTCACGTGCTCCTCGGATGCTCTCATTCACGAATTGTGCTTTTAAGTCGGAATGTGAAAACAACACGGACACTCGCGTTACTACAAAGATGTGTTGGATTTTTATTATTAGAGCTTTCTGACTTGCGTTCGTGAATTTTCTCAGTTGGGAAATTATTTTTCACGTGCGGTGCGCCTGTGATCCTTACGTCTATTTCGGAGAACCAGATCACAAATATTTCAATCGATCGCTCAAGCATAGGTGGCACCGAAATGAGGCACAAAAATCTGCGTTCTGATTCGGTTCTAGTACATACCGGTCACATGGGTATATGGCCCCGGGTTTCGGTACCCAACACTAAGCTGCAGAGTGCAAGGTGAAATGCAAAAGGCTTTTAAGTCTACATACAATATATGCAAGCACTCGGTTTATCTAAAATCCCTCAATAGTGCAAAACCAAATTTAGCCCGGAACTGGAGAAGCAGGATTAGTATTGCAGGGTAGTGTGGCTTAACATTCTTGCATACTGTCCATTGACATAAGGAGCTAAAGATATATTGGTCCATGACAAATTGGACATTGAATTCAAGTTATGTTCACTGAAGCTCAATTGAAGAACACTACTGCAAAGAAGACTACTGTTCCAACAACAGCCAAAAGTGAAAGTTATTTAAATTAACATTCTACTGGCAGTTTAAGCAAATGCTATATAGCACCCTATTCCACTCAACAGCCATACTTGAGAGCGTACCTGAGCTCTTGATTCAACAGAGCATCCATTTTGAGGCAGAGCTGATGCTGAGCAGCTTGAAGGAAGCTGCAACACTGGGGCAAACCAACTCAGAGTAGTATGCTCTCTGATACGATGTCACACCTATGGAGAAGAGACAGCATAACTGCATTCAGGCAATGAAGATTATATGATACAAATATATTTGTCCACTTTATTTGTACATATTTGTCTATTGATGAAGACGTCAGATGTTTCATTGTTAAAAGGTCAACATTTTGTAGAACTCCACAGCTACACCACTGGAAGTGCTTTAATTCTTATAAGAAGGTTACTGTGTTTTTGCTGTCTAGGCCAGTGGCTCTCAACCAGTGGGTCACAAAAACGGGTCACAAGTCTGTTTTGATCTGGTGGAGAACAATGCTAAATTTGCAGTGAAACGGAAGTAGTTATAAATCTTTTTCTACTTGCTCCTATATTGCGACAACTGAATATAACAAAAATAAAGGGGGGAACTTGGTTCCATACATTGATTGTTGATTGGATTTTGCACTGAAAAATGGAGGCAGATGAATGCAAGCTTGCAGGGGTGGGTTTAAGTGCTCTAAATGATTGGAGAAGTCCTGCATATGCTACCAGAGAAATGTCTGTCATTTTCACCAAAACATCCAGTTATGACATTTTGATTAAAACAGCGAAGTAAAAAAAATGTAAATGAATGGATGAATTGTTTACAATAAGATCTATAATATGTATTTAGAAAATAAATAGTGAATCTTCATGCTGACTTTCAGATAGGGATGCACGATATATCGGCCACCATATCGGTATCGGCCCATATCGGCTCATTTTTTCTGTTATCGGTATCGGCCTGATAAGAAAATTTGGCCGATATCTTAAAGCCGATAAATAATGCATTAATGAAACTAACTATATAACTGTGCATGATGGAGGCTATAAAAGAAATAGGCTTACTAACATTTTATAAGGGAAACGCTTCATTTTGCTAATGATGTCAAATCAAACTTTACAGTATTCTGCTGTAAATTCATCCATCATTTGATTATTAATAGGACTAATAGTAATACAATATTTGGCCTGGTATTTGGCCCATGTTTCAGGCTGGTAAATTGTGTAATTTATGCATTTGCTAAATGATATTCAGCTCATATTCAGCTTACTTGTCATATGAATCATTTTGCATTTTACTTGGCTTATGCAGTTAAAGATGATATTCATTCATTTCAATGTTTGGTTTTTCAAAACACTTTGTTTTTAAGGATTTAAAATATTTTGCTAATAATAATAATAATAAGGCGTACATTTGCTGCTTTTCAAAACGAGAATTTTGTTGAAATGGTCATCTGTAACATTAGGCTTGCAGCAGCACATAGAAGTAAAGTGGAGGGAACAGCACTTGTCTGCCTCAGCAGGACAAACAGCCTTTTGTCTCAAGTTTAAACACATAATATCAGCTTGGTGATCTGACATAAAAGAGTAACACATGATTGTCTAGTCTATTATGTCTTAATAGTAAAAGCTTGATAGTTGATCTTATAATAAAACGATGTTTAAGATCGAGTTGTTTCGGCAAAGTGGACGGAAAATGTTTGAACACTGCAGATGAGCTAACGTTATCTCGCGCATGTGGGTGACATTTGTTTGCACAACATAGCAGTATTTTGTCTACAGTTGTCTCGGTTCTGTTATTGCCGTGGATGACAAGAACAACACAACGTCAACAACTCAACTCAGGTTCTCTAGCAGCACGGCCTTCGGTTCGTCACCAGTACCTCCAGCACTGACTGCTTGGTTCATAATGGCAACGCGCAGATCCTCTGGCCCTGAAAAGCGGGCAGCTGAAAAATTTACCTCGTGGATTTGAGGCCTACATGGAGGCCTCGCTCCATCTGATTTCACTTGTGTTTCCAGAAAATATAACAAGATAAACATTGACATTACAGTACTCCCTAAAATATTTGAGACATCCTGTGATTTTCTAAAAACAATTTTTTTTTAAAGGAAATGTATTTCCATTTACTGATCGGTCCCTGCTTGTAGTAGTTCCCTTTGGCTAACTGCAAAGTCAAACTGTCGCTCTGGTCACCTTTTGAGACGTCTATGATAGGTTATTTTTTTATGTCCCAACCCATTTACGATATATTTTTCTCTAAAAATCTTATTTCACGGCTTGAGTTGTGGTTTATGCTCTGAAACCATGAAAACGGGTCACTGTAAACGGTGGGTTAGCAAGTTAGCTCAATGGCTAATAGCTCAAACTAGGTAGCTCAATGGCTAACTGGTTAAAATCTGTAGTGCATGTAAGGTTCGCATTAGGTATGTTTTGTGTGCCAAAACAAACGCATAGCAGCTATAAAGTACTCACTTCTTATACTTCTCCAGTTCGGTTAAGCACTCCATCTTGTAGGACAATGATGGCAACCTCTTTCACTTGATTTTTTCCTAAACATCCAGCAGAACAGACGTCAAATCCACACGGGGCAACAAACTGCTCTCGAAAACACAATTCACCTGGTGCTAGATAGCATACAGCTAGATCCAAATGTTTGCATTTAATGCTTGGTCCACGGTGATAAAATAAATACTCATTAGATGACTCCTCTGTACTGTTTTATCGGTACGAAGCAGGCTGTGGAAGGCACCATCCTTTTTGGCTCACGGCGTAACGTTAACGTTAGTAGGGCTGCCTCAGATGATCTGGTGGAGTCGATATGCGATGCACCGGTTGCGGCTCCTCCTCTCTCTGCGAGCCACAGCTCATGCCGTGAAGGAGGAGGTCGACATGCATGCGCTGCTCTCCAGAGTGACTGATGACGATCCGATTCTTGTTAAGCTAAGAAATCTTCCATTACAACGGAACGCGGAATAAGATTGTTTAATGTCAGACAACACATGGAAACCTGATGGGCCTTCAGTGGTGTGTGGGATCCCCACCATGAAATCAATTCAGCGAACGCAACTAATCGGGATAAACTGGAAGATAGTTTGTGTATGGCAAGCCGTTTTACCATTTATTTCCAAAAGACTAACTAGTATCTATTTGAATGTTGCTAGTCCTAGAAGTAATCCAATAGTGTATCTGTTCATTTCACCAGAAACTATTCATGACTCATGCGATATTTATCACTTTGGTACTAGTCACTTTCCACATAGTGACAAATGACTTTTCAGTTTTGATTGTAACAAATGCGTTATTTTTTTGCCATTGAATTCAATGTTACTTATACTGCTTCCACTTTACTATAAGCTATTTTTAGGTACTACCAGTACTTCTCTCATTGTAACAGTTAAATAGTTTAGTTAATAATTCAAATGTAGTTTTGAATATCTGTTCCATACTGACTAGTGGCAAAGGAATATTAGTTTCTAATGAATACAGTGAAAAGTTGAACAGGTACCAGTTGCTATTGTATTACTTACTACTAGTCATTTAAAAATAAGTGCTAGTAACGTAAAATACTAAAACCAATTAAATTAAAATGCTAGTTAGTTTTAAGAAATAATGTTAAACAGCTTGTGGTTTATATGGAGATGAGAAGTGTGTATCATGACCTGTTATGCTTTGGATGACTTTTCTCTGAATAATAGTAATTATAATTATTTGTATTATTATTATTGTTATTAACAGATATTTCTCAATCTGTTGTATTCAGCAGTATTTTAATAAAAGATAGATTTCATTAATAGATAGATTTAATTTATATACTACTGATATGCGTGTAGTTTTATGAAAAGCCCTTTCAGTGATTTTGGTATTACCAATTAAACCTGTATGGTTTTTCATTGCTCATATATGAAGTATTTTAAAAGACATTCCGCATCAATTGAAGGACAAATGCTTTGCATAGTGATGCCATAGAGACCACTGATATATAGATAATGTTTAACTAAATGTCTAATTGCATAATAGCAGGTGTGTTTGTTGTTTTCTGTTGTAGACAATGCAGTCAATTTGTTTAGTTACTAATCATATACTTGAAGGCAGGTATTCTAACACAGAATTACTAACAGTCATCTCAAGCCACAGGTATGGTCATTGGCTTTTCTAATAAAAACATGTCTTAAATATTTTAATGGTCGGCACTTTGTCTCTTCTGTGGTCTGTTCATTTCACAACATGGTTAACTTACAACAGTGTGTGGTGAGAGAGTAAGCCGGTAGGTAAACAAAACAAAAACTAAGGATTTACTTAGCAACTTTCTTAACAGTTTCAGCTGAATTGGGGCTGTTAAAAATATTTTTTAAAAAACAATAGCATGGTTATTATTTAGTTGTTTTGGTGTTGATGCAGAAGTATTTGAGCCTTGCTGATCAGGGTATGATTTGTCTGTTATTGCTCAACTTTACATCACTCTTCAGTCAATAGGTCCTGGCTCTCAGCTTAATGAGGACATTTTTGATGAGTTTCCAGTGGCAAACATCCTGACAGTTCCAGGTTGTGTCCCCCTAGTGGATAGAGCCCTCCACAAAACTGTTAACACCCACTGAGCCCACTCTTCCTCTCTTCAAAAGACCCACATTTGATGATTTTTTCGTAATTCTTAACATTTTCTCTCTTCTGCAGGTCCGATGTGGTGTTGCTATCTTCAAATGGCCTTGTCTGTCTAAACCTGATTTGTTTCGTGTTCACAGTGAGAACACTTCCAGATTCACCACAGGTCCCACTTGATGACAGACCTGTATGTGTGGACACAATTAGGGCATTTACTGTATTTTCTTTCTTCTTATGCATTTTATTTATACTTCCTTTTTCAAGATTTCCTAAACTTTTATTTGTGAATATAGTAGCTACCTCAGTACGGTGAGTATAATTATTAGGCAGTGTTGGCAGCTAGCCATGGTGACCAGGACGAATCCTTTATCATGTCTAAAGCCCCACAGAGGTTAAATTGAGGACATCATTGTGTTCAGTGGACCGCTGACTCATTAAACCTTTGTTGTATCTCAGTTTACAGGGATCTGCTCAAAGAACTATTCTGAAATCAGGTTGTTTGTAAATTGCTAGATAACAAGTGTCATTTAGTTGTTATTGTCCCAACTGTGAAAGTAAGCAGGACCGTAACCACCATAGACATTGAGGGGGTAAGTCCCCTGCAATAATTTGATATAGTCAAACTGTCCCCCGATATTCAATATTCTTAATGCTGCTGTACTGCACTCCATTACGTAACACTTTTTGTTGTTAAAGGGATAGTTCACCCAAAAATGAAAATTATGTCATAATTTACTCACCCTCATGTCGTTCCAAACCTGTATGAGTTGCTTTCTTATGTTGAATACAAAATAAGATATTTTGAAGATTGCTGGTAGTCAAACGTTTGGTGGTTGCCATTTACTTCCATAGTATTTTTTTTCCCTACTATAGAAGTCAATGGCAATCACCAACTGTTTTTTTTTGGGTGAACTATCCCTTTAAGATGACAAAACGTTTTAAAAGTTGCATTTTAGGCTGGTCTGTGGTGTCTAGTGTCATCAGTAATATAAAATACTAAATCAACTATTCTATTTAGAATTGTGTTTTGAAAGTTATTTGAACAAGTGTATAACTGATGACAGACAAAACAGCATCCCAATAAAATATTAATCTGAAAGATACATTTATTCTATGAAATACGGGCCTATTATAACTGTATAAACATATTTAGTTGCCCATATTTAATTAAAGATATGTTAACACTATGAATTCAAATGGAATAATTTCAATCAGTTAGCCTTATATGAAGTATTAAATTAACACTAGCAACAACATGCCACTCGGAGCTTTCTGTCATATGGCCATCTTACTCCACTCATTTAATTTACTTAATTTCTCCTCTAATTTTACCTTTTCGCTTAAAAAAAAACTGTGTGTGTGTGTTCAGAATAAATGGGAAAAAAAGTCATTAAATATCTTGAGATTAGATTTTGTGCCGTCATGGTTAAGAGAAGAAATCATAGCTGTATATTATTTGCAAATAGTTTATGAATTGTTTACTTTACAATATTTTAAAGTTTTTACTGTTTACTTTCTTTTTTCCCCTCAAATCCTTTTAAATTCGCATACATAAATAAATAATACTAGTTATTAAGTAGTAATTTCTACGGAAACTGTGTACTGTAAACACATGACACTAAAAAGTTTATATGTAATATTTAAAATATAGTAATAATTAGTGAAATATATAGTTAATAATACAGACAAAAATTCCAAGCTTGTGTAACTGTCCAGAGATTAAAATAAAGGATATCAATAAAAGGCTAAAATTCTTAGGAAAAAAAAAGACAGACATACTGGCCTAAGTACTTATGTGGCATAATGTTTCATTATTATTTCTTTAAAAAAAAAAAGTGAAGCAAATTTGTTTCAAAAGTATATCTACATTGAAAAACTTTTTGAAAGAAAGTGTAATGTAACCAAGATGAAGCCATTTAGTTATGTGACAAGAAAACCAAATTAGAGATATGTGAAGGTCAATAACTCTTTTAAAATACCACATATTTTGACCTTCAGTTTTGTTTAGGTCACATGGAATATATTTGAGCAATTTTACTTGATGGTTACACCATCCATGTGACACATTTAGTTCTATTAAATCAAGATATTCGAAGTTTGTAGTGTATTTTGTAAACATTTCATACCTATTTTTAATTGTATACTTTATTCATAGGAAACTGTACAAAACTGGTCAGACACATTTTTGTCCATTGACTGTTACAGTGTTTCGACTGTCATTTGCGTTTGTCTCCGGGTTTCCGTAGTTCTACAGATGGCGGTGGAGGAGATGCGGATGCTGTAGTTTCTTGCGATTCGTCCTTGCTTCAGATATCACGACAGCGAAATTGTTGTTTAGTCACGGTGGGAATCGGACAGACGATACCGCAGAGCGGCATTAGTTTCTCATTCTTTTATATTTGGAAAGGATTGATAATCTCCTTTGTTTTGTGTAAGTTTGATCAATATCGCGCGCGTCACATTCTGGGCCTCTCAGCTTTAGCATGGCCGATATTACCGAAGACAGCTGCACTCTTCGTTTTCACCGATGTTTTCAGCTATTGCGGAATTGACGGTGGTTTTTAAGTCACGTAGCGTGTGTTATTTGTGTATCAGCGTACATTGTGCTGATTAAAACTGCTGGGTTGGTGGGTTTGCCTGAAATCGCCCATGCTCGTGAATGCTAACGTTAGCTGTTTGATTTGGCGCAGTTTTGCTTCAGAAAGCAAATAGCTCGTGGTTCACCACATATAGCATGTACGCAAGGTTCTACAGACGTGTACATGTTAAAAACAAGTTTGTATTAGTCGCCAGTGTTATGATAAAACCGCATAAAATAAAAAAGGGTGGTACATGTAGCACGGCTTATGCTTTGACTGGATGAGAAAGCGGAAGGCATGTTGAGTTTGTGTGATAATGTTTCTGTGTGGAAATGCGAGCTCAGTCATGCATTGGTTACATAAAAAAGTGCAGCAAAATGGGATATTTCGTTGTAAAGTCGATGGAGGATTCTTTGCTTTTGTTTCCTAAGTGTTTTGCAATTGAAAATACGCCTCGCTTAGTGTTCCCAGTGGATGGTTTCGGTGGCATTGGGACCCCCCCCCCCAAGACTGGATAATTTTTCAAGACTTTTAATATATATATATTTTCTTTTAAACTTTATCTTAAATGGAAATGTATTTTCTACAAGAGAAATTTACAGAAAATAGTTCATTTAATTCTAGACCGTTCAGCTGTAAATGCGTTGTGAGTTTTGTGTGTGTTAATTTGAAGTCAAATGGAAAGTTTGCTCGAGGGTAAACTTTATTTCTGAGTCACATTGTTTGCATTTAAAGCAGTGGTTCCCACCCTTTTTACCCCCAAGGCCCCACATTGTCCAAGAGAATGTATTTCTTTTAAGTACTTCTGCTGTAATGACATAACCATGATTAAACACAATTCAGTGAAACGTTAACTAGGACCTATTTTGTCTATTTTAGAAGTCTAGAAGTCCCAGCTTGTGTTTCTTTGCCGGTCTTGTTCCTTATTCGTTCCTGTCTTTATCCTTCACTGTGCTATCTAAAAAAGGCATAAACTTATGAAAATATTAATAATAATGGTAATCTAGATCCTTTTGCTACAATGAGTTTGCTGAGGCCCCCTTTCTGAGAACCACTGATTTAAAAGCTTTTGTAATTTGTAAAGTTTGTTGTGTTGTTCAGTGTGTTGAACTGTTGTTTTATTATTTGGTTTGATGGCTGTGCAGTTTGCAAGTGGCTATTTGATAAGTTTCTATTGGAGACTGTATATAAAACTATAACAAACAGGATTTAAAAGTACATAGTATTTTACAGTTAGATGCAGTAAGTGTCTTTAAGCTGTATGGATGCTAGTAGCGATATCTGTAATTTCTTGAAATTGCATAATCATTTCTCTCTGATAGTGTGGTCAGCTGTTAAGTTTTAATTGTGAATGGAGTTCATATTACTTGCACATTTGCATGCAGAAACTGAAAGAATTATGTTTAAGGTTGTAAAACTAGTCTTTCCTGTTAATATGCATTTTGTGGAACAAAGTTGTTTTGATGGATCAGAAGACATTATTTGCTCCAGACTGGCTGTTATTGTTAGCAAATTTTTTGGGTGGTGAGAGGTCTGTTTCACTTAACTTTGCAGTTTAACCTTGGTTTGAAAATGATAGTTGGGATCTCATTTGAATATTGTGATATGGAGGCAACAGTTGAGTCAGCGATAACGCTATTATATGTGCCCCTTTTGTGTGCAGGTCCTGTTGTGTGTGCTCCATCATGGCTGTGGTCATCCGATTACAGGGACTCAGAATCACGGCTGGTTCTGAGGACATTCGCAATTTCTTCACTGGGCTCGGAATCCCTGATGGTGGGGTTCATATAATTGGTGGGGAGCTTGAGGAAGCTTTTATAATATTTGCATCTGATGAAGATGCAAGACGAGCGATGACACGCTCGGGAGGCTGCATTAAGGGCTCTCCCGTCAGCTTGCTCCTGAGTAGCAAGTCAGAAATGCAGAGTGTTCTTGAGGAAAGCACTAAAAGGCCTGAGTTAAAAAACAGGGGCATGTACAAGGAGGTTGTCAAAAGTCCTTCTGCGGAACAAGGTCCTCTGCCATTCAGTAAGGACCAGAGAGCAGACATACGAAGGCCGGATCATCAAGAGATGAGGAACAGGCCACCTCTATCTTCGTTCAGTGAGCCACGACACCAGAGAGAAGGGAGCGTGTCAGAGAGAGGTGAACTTTACCTGAAATTGACAGGGATGCCATTCTCTGCGACAAAGGACAACGTCTATACCTTTTTCAGTGGGTTACAGATTGAAGACATTGTGTTTTTGAAAAACCCCAGAGGATTGTTCAACGGCCAGAGTATTGTGCGCTTTGCTACCAAAGTGGATGCAGTCGAAGGTCTAAAGAAGGATCGACAATACATGGGACCGCGGTATATCCAACTAACAAGATGCTCTGAGGAGCAGTGGCTGGCAGAAGGAGGTCTTGTTAGACCGGACAGTCGGAAAAGAGCGTCCTTAGATCGAGCGAGATCTCGATCTCCCATTTCCTACAAGTCAAGATCACGATCGCCTTCTCATGAAGAATACTGCGTCATGTTTGAGAACTTGCCTTACATGGTTGAAAAGAGAGATTTGAGGGTGTTACTTCATCCGGTTTCTCTGAAAGATGATCCGATTATTATCTTTGCCCAAAAAAAGGATGATAGGACCAAATCGGCTGTTGTGGTGTTTAGAAATCTTACAGACTATTGTGCTGGCTTGGCTCATAATAAGCAAATGTTGATGAACAAGGTAGTGTACGTGTCGCCCATCTCCAAGGAGAAAATGGTCACCATGTTGGAATCGTCTGTTGACGTGCGAGATGAGGGAAAAGGGTTGAGACGCTCCGCAGAAGCGGCCCAGTCTCAACGAAACAATCCTGACTCGCAGTTGAGGTGTCTCTATGTGCGCAATCTCCCATTTGATGTTCGTAAGGTGGAGATCATGGACTTCTTTCATGGATTTCCACTGTCAGAGGATAGGGTTGTCTTATTGCGGGACGAAAGAGGAGCTGGGCTCGGTGAGGCTTTGGTGATCTTCCCATCTGAGAAGGAGGCCATGACGGGACAGTCCCTAAACGGACAGAGGTTTCTTGGATCCGAAGTCATGCTTAAGTGCATAACGATGGGCCAGATGCAGAAGTTTGGCGTGAATGACCAGTTGATGGATATCCCGCAAGAAAATAACTTTCAGAGAACCGAAATTTACAAAGATGGTCCTTGTTTTTCAAACACCCAGATGCCTCAAGATGATTGTGAGATGCAGCCTAATTTGCGCCCGGGTTATGGAGGTCGTGATCGCTTTGAGCCTAATTTTGGCCACAATGATGCATTTGGGCCGGGACCGGATGGTAATGGACGTCAGTGTTACGGATCACCTGACCAACAACTTGACGGTCCGACTTGTCTTAAATTGGTCAATCTACCCTCTCAGATAAAGATTGATGAGATTTATGACTTCTTCTATGGATACAGAGTGATTCCAGGTTCTGCCTCATTGCTGTATGATAGAAATGGAGCTCCCAGACGTTCAGCAACGGTAGCATTCGAAACCCACAGAGAGGCACTCACTGCTCTTCAAGAATTAAATGGACGACCAATTGGCACCAGGAAAATTCAGATTTTGCTTGTGTAGATATGCTTTTGGACTACAGTGTTGATGAAACTGGTGTTTTTTTTGCTTGCTTTTCCTAAACCTGCAGATTAAATACTGCTTTAATTTAGATTCATACTTTATATGTTGATTATTCAAAAATTATGCATTTGTATGCACGTTAATGACAGTATCTAGACTCCGTATTACTTGTGCTGTAAAATGTTTTCCCCCTCAGAGTAATGACTAAAATTTGAGATTTTACTAAACATATTTGTCAACAATATATTTTGTTTTCAGATAAAATCAGATTTAAAAGAATCTTCTTAACATTGTGGAATTGTAATTTTCTTCCTGTATCCAGATAAATGTCAATTCATGTTAAATGCTATTAAATTCATCTGCTACTTCTGATTTCTTTCTCAGGGTTCTTTTTTTCTTGCAGTGGTTCACAATGGGTTTCTTGACCAGTTGATTCGGTTTCATGGTCAATCCTATAATGATATTGTGATGCATTTTCAACAAGTCTATCTTAATAATTGCAAAAATAATTGCCAGTTACCTCGATTACCAATATAATCTATAGAAGTAGCAGCCAATGCAGCAAAAAAAAATAAAAGCACATTTTTCTGACAGCCTACTGGAAAAACAGGATTTGCATTGTTTTATTTACTTGCGTGCACACACACACACATATGCACACATATATGCGTGTGTGTGTATATATATATATATATATATGTATACACACACACAGTACGGTCATGGTGCAAAAGTCTTAGGCCATTAGTATTTTCACCAAAAAAATAATGATAATAATGGTTTTAAGTCAGTTATTTATATCTTTTGCTGTAGTGTGTCAGTAGGAAATATCAGTTTACATTTCCAAACATTCCTTTTGCCATTAATTGTAATAATTATGTAAATTAATTAAATGTAATTATATTAATTATGTAATAATCCAGTGAGATTTTTGTTTGCACAAGGAGTCTGACAACAGCCAGTGCTCCACACAGAGATCTGATTTCATCATCATCCAGTCTGTCCAGGAATTACATGAAGAAACAGAAAAAAACTGACTAAAGCCAGAAGAACTGTGGCAACGTCTACAAAACACTTGAAGAAACCTTCCTACAAAGCTACCTGAAAAACTATGTGCAACTGTGCCTAGGACAAAAGCTGTTTTAAACAAAAAGGGTTGGGCGCACCAAATGTTGATTTGATTTAGTTAATTGATAAATAAAATCTATGACATATTTGAAAGCATCACTTTACAGCATTTTTACACGTGCATAACATTTTTCACAGTACTGTAGCTTTTTAGGAAGGTTTCTTCAAGCATCTTGGAGACATTGACACAGTTCTGTATTTTTTTCCTGATTTTTTTTCATGTAATCCCAGACGGACTGGGTGAGATCAGATCTCTGTGTGGAGCACTGGCTGTTGTCCGACTCCTTGTGCATACAAAAATCTCACTGGATTATTACAACTAATGGTAAAAGGAATGTTTGGAAATGCAATCTGATATTTCCTACTGACACACTAACGCAAAAGATATAAAAAATAATTTTTATTTATTTTTTTGGTGAAAATACTAATGTCCTAAGACTTTTGTGTGCTATATGTATGTATATATATATATATATACATATAAATGCCATAATAATGCATTCAAAATCCACAACAAATATACAGGGTTCTCTAGGCCTATGTTACACGCAGCATTAAGCAACTGAATCACGCTTTTATGACTTGCATTATGCATATTTTTTATGAATTATGTAGTTGATGCTTATTCCATTTTGTCAATCACAGCCAGCTGTTTGCAAACAATAAAGAAGGTGAAATAGTTTATCAGCATTCAGGTCTTTTTCTTTTTTTGCTTTACAGACTGTTCTGCTATATGTGCAGCTCATTGTCTTGGGACCACTTTCCAGGTGATTCAAACCACAGTATTCAGTCAAATACACTCGTACCAACAACGGCTTTTAACAATCAAGCGATCAACTGAGAAAGAAGATGTCACTAGAGGACACTGCAGTACAATAAATCCAGTAAAAAAATACTGCATTGGTAGAAGTGTGGGCCTGATACTTAAAAAAATATTGTGAGAAGGTAATACGAATTCTGGAGATGATTAGTAATAAATTGTACTTTTATAGAACAGGAGTTTTTTTTAACTAGTGTGGAATCTTTATAAAGAGCAAAATAAAATATGATACATCAAAAAAGAATTGTCTTAGGCCTTCTACCAAGAGTAGGGTGCAGCCAAAAAGGGATAAATTATAGGCATTAATCTGGGAGATTTAATAATTTCATGCAAAGAATATGTTAGTATGCACATCATTATTTTGTAGCAATGTGATTTACTATCAGGTAATGACAGAAGAATGGCAGGAAACGAGAGCGCTGTGACAAACAACAGGTTGGTATGTGAGCTCATGCTTTTGGGTCACAATGGCCAGTGCAAAGGTTTGTGTAGTCAAGTAAACCCAAAGCTAAGGTATGGGTGAGGAGTTGTTCACAGCAGGTTAGAAAGGGGGAACAATAAATGTTTGTTTATCAAAACCAGTTTGAAAAGTTTGTTTAGCAGGTGGTAGTCAAATCCCTGGACTTCTAACTTAATAAACTAGCCTAAACTGGTTTAAGCTGGTCTCCCAGTCTGGCTAGGCTAGTCAAGCTGGTTGTTCCAGCTGGTCTCCCAGCCTGACCATTTAAAGAAGTGGTCAAAACCCCTCTAAAATAAGCCTGCTGACCAGTTATGACCATGCTGGATGACCAGCTTAGGCTAGTTAGGCGTTTTTTCCCCTTTTTTAGCAGGGATTTAGAAGTTTAGTGCCCTTGTTATGAGCAACACACCATTCACACAAAATTTTGTTCAGCAGGTGGTAGTCTCGCGTAGTGGGCGTGACGTCTTGAGGCTGAGACTAAGCAGGTGGTAGTCAAAGCCCTGGACTTCTAACTATATAAACTAGCACACAGCCCTGCTGAAAAAAAGAAGCTAAAACCAGCTTAAGCTGGTTGGCTGGTCAAGCTGATTGTTCCAGCTGGCCTCCCAGCCTGACCAGCTAAAGAAGTGGTCAAAACCCCTCTAAAACCAGCCTGCTGACCAGCTATGTCCAAGCTGGATGACCAACTAAAACCAGCTAACCAGCTTAGGCTGGTTGTAGAAGGACTTTTATAGAAGGGCTTAAAGAAGTTTAGTGCCTTTGTTATGAACAACACACCATTCACACAGTTCACAAGGTGATCAGGTATTATTTCTACCTTTATGAGAATTTAAATAGCACAAAGAGTCCATGCTTATATAAATCCAATGACAGAATCTTAACTAAAACCTTTTTCTGAAGATGCATACCCCAGGACTTTTAAATTCTGTAGAACATTTTATATATGCATATCATAATGTTGGCTCTAGTAGACATCTGACCTGTTTAAGAGAAATAATTTCAAAGAAACCAAACTTTTATACTAGCAAACTCAAACACTAGCTAACAATGAAAGGTGTGGAAAACCTTTATAGTTTAGATGTCGTTTTGTGTGTATGTGAGAATGGGTGAGTTCATCCACAGTCATAATGAACGCAGGGATGAAGAGAGTCGCGAGCTCAGACGGAATGAATGTGTTGGAAATGACAGACAGCGCGGTGACTGAAGCTGGATGCTTTATCAGAGAGAACGTGTAAGTTGCCATTATTATAATTACGCGTTTATTTTGGGCTAATTGTGTTGTGACATAATTCTGAGTTACATTTTTGTCTCTCGTGAAGATGTTATGTGGTAAAAAAAACACAAAACTGGATTATCAAGGGAAAAGTTCGCAGTCGTCGTGGTTCGTGGCTAGCAGCTAGCACCGTTGATGCCGATTGAGTCAGAAGTTCACGCCACCTTTCTTTTCAATATTTTAGACGTATTTAACATTGGTATGTTGCCGTTCTTTGTTTTTACAGTTCAACAGGACATGTTTGATGGTTTTCACAAAGTTTATTTACCTGACTCATTCGTCGTGTGAGATATTAGCCTAACTGAACTGAGATTGATGCGGTGATGTGCTTCAGGGAAGCTGCCAATATCTGTCATCTTTTCCATTTCCCCCGTTATGTTTCTAAATATAAGAAGAACAGTTCTGAGTACATCACCTGCCTCTCATATAATGTACTGGACAGTTTATTTGTCTGATGTTAGTGTAAAACCGGATAATATTGTACACCATCCAGTTTAACTGTAATAAGAGGCCCAGAAATACCTGTTGCTGAGCTATAAATAACCAATAGCCTATTTACCTAAACTAAAATATGGCTTCTTGAAAAATTGATGTTAATGTAATCCACCAATGCATGTAATCCAAATGACAAATTTTAACAGATGTACCTGACTTCATAATGGCATGAAAAGAATATCATGATGTTCTGATATTAGGTTATAGTTTTTTTCCACGTGTACTCAGAATTGAGCAGTTTATGGCTTTTAGACATGGAATAATGTAATTAGAATCAAATAAAAATGTGTGGCTGATTCTATAGTGGATCGCATCCTTCTATATAGAGCCAGGTATAGTCCTGTAACTTGTCAAGAGAATGAAATAGGTGAAAATTACATGTTGAAATGTGAAAACAATAATATGTTGAAATGTTTGTCCTTAAGCAGAAAAATGGATGTCTCAAAAAGGATCATCAGAAATCTGGAACCAGCGAGACCACTGCGCCGTCTTAACATAAATCAAGGTACCAAACGCGAATGTGCATAGTTTCAATCTTTAAAAATTGATGCGGTGATGTGCTTCAGGGAAGCTGCCAATATCTGTCATCTTTTCCATTTCCCCCGTTATGTTTCTAAATATAAGAAGAACAGTTCTGAGTACATCACCTGCCTCTCATATAATGTACTGGACAGTTTATTTGTCTGATGTTAGTGTAAAACCGGATAATATTGTACACCATCCAGTTTAACTGTAATAAGAGGCCCAGAAATACCTGTTGCTGAGCTATAAATAACCAATAGCCTATTTACCTAAACTAAAATATGGCTTCTTGAAAAATTGATGTTAATGTAATCCACCAATGCATGTAATCCAAATGACAAATTTTAACAGATGTACCTGACTTCATAATGGCATGAAAAGAATATCATGATGTTCTGATATTAGGTTATAGTTTTTTTCCACTTGTACTCAGAATTGAGCAGTTTATGGCTTTTAGACATGGAATAATGTAATTAGAATCAAATAAAAATGTGTGGCTGATTCTATAGTGGATCGCATCCTTCTATATAGAGCCAGGTATAGTCCTGTAACTTGTCAAGAGAATGAAATAGGTGAAAATTACATGTTGAAATGTGAAAACAATAATATGTTGAAATGTTTGTCCTTAAGCAGAAAAATGGATGTCTCAAAAAGGATCATCAGAAATCTGGAACCAGCGAGACCACTGCGCCGTCTTAACATAAATCAAGGTACCAAACGCGAATGTGCATAGTTTCAATCTTTAAAAATGCAAATCAATGCATTTCAGTTGATGCCAGTTTGATTATGTTTTTCTGTGTGTGTTTGTGTGCTTTTTTTGGTTATCTCAATTATAGTGCCTCAAAGCTATGCTGAGATTAAGCCGGTAGAAAAGCCAGTAAGACCAATTTTAATATTTTCATGCTTTGGAATTTAATTGCAGCTGCTGGCCTCTTTTTTGCTTATCTTTTTCCTCTGAGAGAGTGTCTTTTTTTGTCCGGTAACTGTTTTTACTGTGGACAGGACAACATTATTAAAGTGGAGCATTTCTATGAAATCCTGCATCTTCAAAGCACCAGCACCCAACCAAAGAAGAAAGGCAAGTGTCTGCTTCAGTATAAATTCCCTAAACGAATCGGGGAGATGATTATACCTGTAATTAGAAGAAAAACAATGCGTTGATAATACAGTGTTAAAGTAGATCTTATAATACTTTTTGTTGTTGTTGTTGTTGTTTAAACTGTAGCCGAAAGAATTTGCTACACTCGGGACTTCCTCATCAAGTTGGCAAGTTGTCCAATGGCTAAGATGAAACCTGAGTTTTTACCAGAACATCCAATCGTTTTAGAGAATGGAGTGAGTTGATTGGATTTTTTCCCTTCAGATTCTGTGAAGCACTTGTTTGGCAAAATATGGTTTCTGTAGGTGTAAGATAATAAACATGTATTGCACAACGTTTCTAGTTATCATTTTTTACCCAATCTAGAGAACCAATGATGTGCCCAGATACTTCATCACCAACTACAACAACAATGAGGACTTGTAAGTGCATTCATAAAACTAATATCACAACCAGTGCAAGAGCTTGAGTTGACATTATTATTTTATGTGTTGCATTTTAATAGTTTTGCATATGATTTAACAGTTTGTCCATTTATATTTCTTTTCATAGGGCTGCCTAATGTGGGGAATTTCTTTCAGTCTTTTTTTTTTAATTGCCCTGAAACTGCACTGCATGGGGACCAAGTGGAAAGGGTCACAAGTTAAATTGATAACTTTCGAGGTTATAAAGGGTAAAATATTTGTCTTAAGCTTTACAATGAAAACTGAAGTTTTGTAAAGACAAACATTAATACAACAAAAAAAATCTAAAAACTTAAACATTTCCAACATAGGTGTTGCAATGCTTGTTCATAACCAGTCCACAGTACAAAAAGTTAAATGATACTAACAGCACTGATGCCTTGGTCCTTGGTCCAAAAGATTCCACATCCTGTTTTGTCATGGTAAACTCATTGTCCTTTCTTGACCATACACTTTAGTTGTACCTTATCAGACATTTGTGATGTCAAACTCGGCTTTTGATCCTTGCCTAATGTAGGCTGTGTTACTACACTGCACTAAAACAGTTGTTTTGGATTCATGGTCTGTGGTGTTAAAATTTAATTTTTGTGGATATTTGAACTTGAAGTGTTTAAGATTGAAGTGCACCTTAAATAACAGACTGACTTCTAGCAAGTTCATATGACTGAGTTACAATTAAAGGGATAGTTCACCCAAAATGGAAAATTTGATGTTTATCTGCTTACCCCCAGGGCATCCAAGATGTAGGTGACTTTGTTTCTTCAGTAGAACATAAACAAAGTTTTTTAACTCAAACCGTTGCAGTCTGTCAGTCTTATTGTGTTACTACACTGCACTAAAACAGTTGTTTTGGATTCATGGTCTGTGGTGTTAAAATTAAATTTTTGTGGATATTTGAACTTGAAGTGTTTAAGATTGAAGTGCACCTTAAATAACAGACTGACTTCTAGCAAGTTCATATGACTGAGTTACAATTAAAGGGATAGTTCACCCAAAATGGAAAATTTGATGTTTATCTGCTTACCCCCAGGGCATCCAAGATGTAGGTGACTTTGTTTCTTCAGTAGAACATAAACAAAGTTTTTTAACTCAAACCGTTGCAGTCTGTCAGTCTTCTAATGGAGGTGAGTGACTAAAACATACAATAAAAAAAAAAAAACATACACAAACAAAACCAAATTAAACCCTGCAGCTCGTGACGATACATTGATGTGTAAAGACGCAAAACTATCGGTCTGTGCAAGAAACTGAACAGTATTTATATCGTTTTTTTCTGATTCATGCAATGTCTGAACTGTTTAAACTGTCCTGAGCGCATTCTCAACAGCAGGGGCATGAGGCGTCTTCTTCTTGCTTTATGGCGGATCGCAGACTTATAAGTCAAGATGTAGGTGACTTTGTTTCTTCAGTAGAACATAAACAAAGTTTTTTAACTCAAACCGTTGCAGTCTGTCAGTCTTATAATAGAGGTGAATGACTAAAACATACAATAAAAAAAAAAAACATACACAAACAAAACCAAATTAAACCCTGCAGCTCGTGACGATACATTGATGTGTAAAGACGCAAAACTATCGGTCTGTGCAAGAAACTGAACAGTATTTATATCGTTTTTTTCTGATTCATGCAATGTCTGAACTGTTTAAACTGTCCTGAGCGCATTCTCAACAGCAGGGGCATGAGGCGTCTTCTTCTTGCTTTATGGCGGATCGCAGACTTATAAGTGCATTACCGCCACCTATCTCTCAAATGAGATAGGTTGCGGTAATGCACTTATAAGTCTACAATATAAATACTGTTCAGTTTCTTGCACAGACCGATCGTTTTGTGTCTTTACACATCAATGTATCGTCACGAGCCACAGGGTTTAATTTGGTTTTGTTTGTGTATGTTTTTTTTTTTTAGTTTTATTGTATGTTTTAGCCGTCATCCCCATTCACCTACATTATAAGACTGACAGACTGCAACGGTTTGTGTTAAAAATCTTCGTTTGTGTTCTACTGAAGAAACAAAGTCACCTAAATCTTGGATGCCCTGGGGGTAAGCAGATAAACATCAAATTTTCATTTTTGGGTGAACAATCCCTTTAATAGAATCAGATTGGGAATGTTTTCATTTTGCTTAACTGTGTTAACACTGGACAATATAAAGAGAATTCATTTGACAATTATTGAGCATTTGGATTTTTTTTTTTTTGAAGGTACAGTAAGCTATTTTCACTTTTTGCAAACATTGCACTTGAAAATAGATCTCTTTCTTTGCATAAGTATGCATATGTCTGAAATTTAATTAATTGCTGTGAAGTGGATTGGAGCACAGAATTAGTGTTTGTTACAGTACTGTAGCTTTTTCAGTATTATAATATTATTTTATTAAAGGTTACTAGAAAAAAAAAGTTAAAATAATCGACCGCTCTGGACCTTATGCAAGGATATCTTTTTTATTCCCCCTGATTTGCACATCTGGGCAGAGGCAATATTTGCTTTTTGTATCACACTAATTTGTCAGCTCATTGTCTCAACTTGAAGTTGGATTTATTCCACTGAATACACTCAGTAAAGAAAAATATATTTTACTTGCTGCTTAATTATTTTATTGATTTTCTTACATGCGTACATGTGCGATAAACACGTACAGTTTTTATTTAACTTTTTTTATTGAAGCAAAAAAAAAAAAAGTTACCCAACACCTATCCATGTGAAAAACAAATTGCCCCCTTAATTAAAAATCTGCTTGTGCCATCTTTCGCAGCAACCAACCACTTCCAATAACTGGAGATCAGTCTTTCACAGTGCTGTTGTGTGGTGGTCCACTAATCTTTGCAGAACTGCTGGGGGGGGGTTTGATCATGAGCTGCCAGTTTAAGATCCTGCCTCTCAAAATTTAGTTCAAGTAAGGACTTTCACTTGGCCACTCCACTACTTTCATTTAGTTTTTTTTAAGCTATTCAGAGATGGACTTACTCCTATGCTTTGGATCATTGTCTTGCAGAGTAATGCTGTTGGGCTTGAGCTTCAACTTACAGACTGAAGACCTGTTTCTCTCAATTATTGCAAGTGCCCCAGGCCCTGTAGCATCCCCACACCATAGCTATAATGTTATTTTTGTGGAAAATTCAGAACATTTTTTACAAAATTCAAATGAGCCTTAATGTTCTTCTGGGTTAGCAGTGGTTTTGCCTCACCTCTCTTCCATGGATACCATTTTTTGGCCAGTGTCTTTCTGAGAATAAATTCATGAACAGTAACCTTCAGCCATGCAAGAGAGGCCTGCAGTTCCTTTGGTGTTTTGTGACTTCCTGTACGAGTCATTGCTGTGGTCTTGGAGGAATTTTGGAAGGTCGGCCACTTCTGGGACGGTGTGCTACTGTGCCAAGTTTTTCAATTTGGAGATAAAGGCTCTCAATGTGGCTCTTTGGAGTCCAAGCTTTGTAACCCTTCCAGACAGATGTATTTCAATCACCTTCTTCCTCAGCATTTTCGGTATTTCTTTCACCTTTGGCATAGTGTGTTACTGGGTAAGACATTTTAATCAACTTAATGTTGTTGAAAAAGTTGTATTTGAGTGTTGATTTAATTGAACAGGGCTTGCAGTATCAGGCCTGGTTGTGTCTAGTCCAGCTGTACCGCATTATGCATGCAGATTTGGGAATTAATAACTACATGGGCAAATACATTTTCACACAGGACCAGTTGGTATCAGTTGACTTTCTTGCTTCATTAACATTATCATTTAAAAAAAAAATCTATTTTGGGTTTACTCAGGTTGCCTTTGTTTTAGATTATGTTTTCATTTCTGAAACAATTGCATGAGATACATCAAACAAAAAAGAGTTCATAATGAAAAAATAACACAAATTATCAAAAGTTGGTGGAATATATCTATAGTTTATGTAGTGTAAATTTAGCAACTTGTGATAGTCATCTCAATGTCAAAAGGTAGTAAAAGTAACGTCAGTATCCAGCCTGTAGACATGAGGCCCCGCCTCTATACTGATCTTTTCTATGAAGGACTTCTCAACTGTCCAATCCGTTGCTCCTACTAGTCCATTCTGCCGCAGGAGGCGGGGCTTGCGGAAAAACACAGGCTGCTGTCACGTACACCAGCGGCACACGCACAGCCGGATGTTTTACAGCAGCAGAAACTGACCGAAACCCATGGTATTTTGTCAAGTGACCTTGCCGGCGGACACTGCATCAGGAGGCTTATAAACGTCCGTCTCACGGTAACGAACATTGAACTTTGTTAAGAAACTACATTTTTTAATTCAATTATGCATAAGTTGAGTTGTTAAACAAGACGATTTTTTTTACGTTGAAAAGTGATGGTCTGTTGATGTGTCCATCTCAGGAAAAAACTGAAAATGCCGCTGGGTGAAGAGAAGAACGGTGCGTGCGATAGGTACGAATGAAACAATCGTGTCTTCATTTTTTTCGTATTCTTTATTATGTGCATGGACATTCAGCCCTTCCGTTTCATATGTCATTCAGTAATTTATGTAGCCTAAGGGTTTTACTTTTGTTCATCAAACACTATATATCGCATTGTATAAATGACAGATTCATTCGCTGGACACAAATGCTGTTCTACAAGAAAAAGTTTCATTTAGTTCTATGAGAAGCGATACAAAACGGAAATCATGTGCCCTTCTCACGACCCCTGTGTTACATAGTCCTGACAGTTATTACGTTATATCGTGTGCTTAAAGTGTTACTTTAAACAGTTCTCCTAACAGTGGGGACAATGACCAACAGCTGTCCTGTTTCATACAACTGCCAAACTTATATCTTCCCTGCATAGGTCCATATATGTGAACAATCCCCATTTAGACTCCATGAAAGATGACATCCTTTACCATTTTAACCTGGGAACATCCACTCACGACTTGCCAGCGATGTTTGGAGATGTCAAAGTAAACTTCAATTTGTTTCCATACTAAAATCGTACTCCTTTAGAATTATCCGGGTCTGTCTAACTCGCTTGGTTGTACGTTTTGTCTCAGTTTGTGTGTGTAGGAGGAAGTCCATGGAGGATGAAGTCTTTCACTGAATACATTGCCAAAGAACTGGGGCTTTTAGAGCCTAATGCTGAATTCCCAAATATATGTGAAGGAACCGATCGCTATGCCATGTACAAAGTTGGACCTGTGCTGTCAGTCAGTGTGAGTGAACTCAAACTCATCCACATGAACAATTCCATTCAAAAGACTAGGGTCAGTAAAGGCATTTACAATGTTACAAAAGATTTCTAATTCAAATAAATGCTGTTCATGTGAACGTTTTTATTCATCAAAGAA
The DNA here is from genome assembly GCF_001515645.1 of Sinocyclocheilus grahami. Lineage (NCBI taxonomy): Eukaryota > Metazoa > Chordata > Actinopteri > Cypriniformes > Cyprinidae > Sinocyclocheilus > Sinocyclocheilus grahami. The sequence continues at coordinate 550,652 of NW_015505215.1, read as the reverse complement.
TCCTTATCAGATCTAGTGCGGTTTCCACAAAAATATTAAGCAGCACGACTGTGATAATAATAAAGAATGTTTATAGAGAACAAATATGCATATTAGAATGTTTACGTGCACTAATTTTCCTCAATTTCAGATTCTGAAGGTTCTGTTTATATCAGGGGTGTCAAACTCATTTAAGGTTGAGGGCCGGATCGGAGAAAATGTCCCCTTGTGCGGGCCGAATTACCTTTTGTTAAACCCTAGTTTGCTCACAATTACATTAATATTAACCATACAAACTACAATATAATAAAAAAAAAAATCTAGGACAACTTTTTTTTTAAAGATGATGCTTGGTTATTTTAGGGGTGTGCAATATTGACACAAAATGTCTTTTTTGTTTTGTTTGATAGTGATAATTACCATATTTTGCAAAGATGTGTTTTTGAGATAGCACCTTGGTTGGTTTAAGCCTGTCATGGATAAATAAATATGACACTAAAGCCGCCAGTAGGTGGCAGCAAGTCTCCGTCTTAATGAGTGATCCATTGACCCGTTCACTCAAAACGGCTGATTCTTTTAGAAACTAAGCTAGTGATTGTCTTTTTGAAAGGGCCACTGAATCATTGACTCAAATAATTTGTTCAAAAACACAGATTAATTCCGTAACAAAATACACAGTGCTGCCTCGGAGACACACAATTGGTCTTACTTCGGCTTTGTTAAAAACTTTTTCTTGCCGAAACAGAGATAAACAGACAGCATTGTGACTAATAACACACTTAATACTAGCATCTTTTTTGTTGAGCTGTTATATAAAATCAATTCATTTGCGATCGCGCTGACATTCGGGAAAGCAACACTCTTGATATAGTTAGACATTACTTAACTATCACGACATAAATATTAAAAACTAAATTTCTTACAGGGCATTT
>NW_015505215.1:525086-549035 GCF_001515645.1 Sinocyclocheilus grahami | reverse complement strand
TCAAACTCATTTAAGGTTGAGGGCCGGATCGGAGAAAATGTCCCCTTGTGCGGGCCGAATTACCTTTTGTTAAACCCTAGTTTGCTCACAATTACATTAATATTAACCATACAAACTACAATATAATAAAAAAAAAAATCTAGGACAACTTTTTTTTTAAAGATGATGCTTGGTTATTTTAGGGGTGTGCAATATTGACACAAAATGTCTTTTTTGTTTTGTTTGATAGTGATAATTACCATATTTTGCAAAGATGTGTTTTTGAGATAGCACCTTGGTTGGTTTAAGCCTGTCATGGATAAATAAATATGACACTAAAGCCGCCAGTAGGTGGCAGCAAGTCTCCGTCTTAATGAGTGATCCATTGACTCGTTCACTCAAAACGGCTGATTCTTTTAGAAACTAAGCTAGTGATTGTCTTTTTGAATGGGCCACTGAATCATTGACTCAAATAATTTGTTCAAAAACACAGATTAATTCCGTAACAAAATACACAGTGCTGCCTCGGAGACACACAATTGGTCTTACTTCGGCTTTGTTAAAAACTTTTTCTTGCCGAAACAGAGATAAACAGACAGCATTGTGACTAATAACACACTTAATACTAGCATCTTTTTTGTTGAGCTGTTATATAAAATCAATTCATTTGCGATCGCGCTGACATTCGGGAAAGCAACACTCTGGATATAGTTAGACATTACTTAACTATCACGACATAAATATTAAAAACTAAATTTCTTACAGGGCATTTAATTTTTGCCCCCATATTTTGAATTATATTGTAAACTGATATCCTTCATCCGGCACTGAAAAACTCTCAAGATGTGTTTGTTTGTTATTTTGCAAAGTTACAAAATGTCAGCTCGCACGTCATTAAAACAACAGTTAGTATATTATTACACACTAAATATCGCACACTTCTCGCTCATTTACTTTCTCCATGCGAAGCTGTCCAGTGCGTCACAGTGTCGTTTTATATTGCACACATTTACCACAGTCACGAGTTGTGATTAAACATACCTGTCGGCGTTGAGATTACTTTCTTTCCATTTCTCCTTAAATAGCCTGTCCGCCCTTACAGGTCAAATTTCTTCTTTTGGACATGTTTAAAATCACCAGAAAATTGCCCCACAAGCATCAGTTACAACGCAGCTATCATCATTTTATCCTCGTGCTGCTCGAGATTCTGGCGCTGCTTTAAAACGCGCATGTTAGGTGTCCCGAATCCCGAGGCGTAATATCAACGTAAATAATTGAGCCATTTGTTCCGTTTCTAAATTCAAAGTAAAATATTGTAGCGAATACACTTTATTTAATTTTCAAAATGATGTTTTATTTATTATTTTATAATATTGTTTAAATCATCCTGCGGGCCTGATTGGACACCTCTGTGGGCCGTATTCGGCCAGCGGGCCGTATGTTTGACACCCCTGGTTTATATGAATCCTAAACATTGCAATATTCTGCGTTACATGTATTACAAAAAACAAAAAAAACTTCAGCATATACAGTATATGCAGTGCCCACTCACCATGATCTGTGCAATCTGTAGGTATTTTTTAATCCAATTAGACGTGTTTACATTCTTAATTTTTTTCCCCCTGTGGTTCAGAATATGTCTGGTCAACACCACCCTTTTCAGTTAAGTCAAATTTTTACTTGGATCAAGCTCAGTCAGACTGATTGTTCAGATGAAAACTTTTTTTAGTCCGATTGAGCCATCAGTTGATTATAAACCGTATTTTGGTGCATTTAAACATAGCTAGTAAAACTGGAGTAATGACTTCAGCTTTGCCATCACAGGAATTAATTAGATTTTAAAATATATTCAAATGGAAAAGTTATTTTAAATTGTAATATGTTACAATATTACTGTTTTTACTGTATGCAGCCTTGCTTTCTTTCAAAACCACTCTTACTGACCTCAAACTTTTGAATGGTACTGTAGTGTTTTTGTGTACAAGTGGCCATCAAACACCTTTAATTATAGTGCCTTTTGTCTGTATCTTTAAGTGCATAATTGCAAATTAAGTTTGTCTGAATGTTAACATTTAGTTTTTTCTGTGTTCTAGCATGGCATGGGCATCCCATCTACAGTGGGTACGGAAAGTATTCAGACCCCCTTAAATTTTTCACTCTTTGTTATATTGCAGCCATTTGCTAAAATCATTTAAGTTAATTTTTTTTCCTCATTAATGTACACACAGCACCCCATATTGACAGAAAAACACAGAATTGTTGACATTTATGCAGATTTATTAAATGTTGCATGAGCTTATTAAGCTCCTGTATCATGCCCACTGCACTGATGTCACTGTAGTGCGCATCGGAACATCAGGTGGAATAGGTACACTGCTTTTACCATTGAACTGCTTAATCAAAATCAACTCCAACCTCACCCTGATGTTGTAAATGATGTCCATGGGATTTTTTTACTCATTGTTTCCTGACTGAGCTGTTTTTTCTGTTTTTGTTAGGTTTAAAACCAGGTATTGTGGTGGTTACCAAACAGTCAGTGGATTCTGTGTTCCAGCCTCGCCTTGAGCAGGTCATCCTGGGAAAACCAGTGGTCAGGAGCACAGAACTCGATGCGGAACTTGCAGAGGAGCTTCTTCAGAGCGGCAAAGACCTTGCAGAGTTTGAGACTGTCATTGGTAACACAATGTGCACCCTTGACTTCTATGAAGGTATAAATATTTTAAGACTTTATAGAATCAGTGTCAATTGTCAATTGCAGTGTCAATTTTTTGCACAGTTGGGTTTGTTGCATTTGAATGAATGCTCTGTCTTGGTACAGGTCAAGCTCGGCTGGATGGGGCCTTCTGCTCGTACAGTGAAGAAGATAAACAGAGCTATCTTGCTGAAGCCTATGCCGCTGGGGTTCGTAACATTGAGATGGAGTCATCTGTGTTTGCGGCCATGTGCAAACTGAGCAATCTTCGAGGTATGTCATTTCTAATACACCATTTACTGAGCGCAAGTTTGTGATATTTCATCAGTTGTTTAGGTTAATACAAAAAAGCCTTTATGCATGGGAAATGGGTGCTAGAGGTTTATGATCTTTTATTGCAGTTTGTCTGTTTTAGCAGACTGATTTTTACCTCTTGTCACACATTAAACCTGCTGATGTCGTTTATTATGGATGGGTTAAGATTATGTGATAATATTGAAGAATTCTTTCCTGTTTCTTCAGCTGCGGTTGTGTGTGTAACGCTGTTGGACAGACTGAAAGGAGACCAGCTGACCAGCTCTCATGACATCCTGAATAGCTACCAGCAGCGACCTCAGGTCTTGGTTGGACATTACATCAAAAAGAAGCTGAATGCCTATAAGAAAAGTTAGTTTGAAAGCTTTTACAAGAGTCCCAGGTGAAGGTAGGGAAAAGTATAGTGCAGTTATTTGAATATATGGCAAAGAAGCAGCTCTTATAAGTTTATCAAAAGTGACCAAGATAACAGAAATACCTTTGAATTTTTCTACAGTTTAATACTGCAATTACTAGCATGCTTATGCAACCTCATGCTTTGAATGTAATACCTTAATTTCCTCGTTTTAAATTGGTAATAGGCACATTATGTTTGAACAGATATTTATTATTGTTTTAAAAGGCACTGTATTAAAACTACTCCTGATGAAGTAGTTGTGTAAAAGGGAAAGATTTTATATAAAAAAGAGAGAGAACTAAGCGGTTTTAGCACTAGTTACCTTAAAAGGGTCCAAGGAGCATTTTCAAAAAACAATAAACCTCTGTTTGTTGGTCTATGGTTGTTACAAACAGATTTTACTGTAATGTTCACAAATGTCTTAAAATTACATTTTCACAAATGTATTAAATATTGCATAATATTTCTCCTTAAGTTTGCTATGTTTAACATTGAAAGTGTTATATATATATATATATATATATATATATATATATATAAATACTGTGTAGAAAGTGTTAACAATGTGTCAACATTAGTATATCAAAAGTCAATATCAAGGTCAATTAGGAACATTAGAATATTAAAATAATCAGATGTAATAAAGAATATTAAAGGAATAATTCACCCAAAAAATAGGAAATTTGCTTGAAATTTACTCAATCTCACACCATCCAAGATGTAGATGAGTTTGTTTCTTCATCTGAACATATTTGGATTAATTTATCATTACACACTTACTCACCAATGGATCCTCTGCAGTGAATGGGTGCCGTTAGAATGAGAGTCCAAACAGCTGATAAAAACAATAATCGACAAGTGATGTAAGTAATCAACAAGTTGAGTGTAATAAATCCATCATGACATTTTTTGAACCTCAAACCATTGCTTTCACTAAAATACGAGTCCTCTTATCTATAATATTGCTTTCTCCAGTGAAAACGTCGAAAAACAGTTCTAAATAAATATTCCTGTGGATTTTGATTTGAGAGGACAACAGTGCATGGACTTTTTCCACTGGAGGATTATTAAGAATTATTAACTGGTATTTTGGCCAGATGCTACCATTTAAAATTAAAATGCCTTAAGGATGGATTTGTTTCTTACAAACACACAGCTTTTCATATTTTGTGATGGACTGGAGTCGTGTGGATTATTGTGATCATTTTATCAGCTGTTTTGACTCTCATTCTGACGGCACTCATTCACTGCAGAGGATCCATTAGTGAACAAGTGATGTAATGATAAATTTATCCAAATATGTTCAGATGAAGAAACAAACTCATCTACATCTTGGATGGTGTGAGATGGAGTAAATTTAAGCAAATTTACAATTTTTGGATGAATCATTCCTTTAATTGAAATTTATGGCTGAGTCTCAGAGACTGCTGTGTTGCCTTGACAGCATTTATGTTCGTATTCATGTGACAAATTTTGCTGCATACATTTTTGTCTTTTCTTTTTATTAGAATGGTGGTTTTGATATTCATTATTGTATCTAACAATTATCCTCAAATCATACAATGTCATAATTTTAACATGTTGCTGAATGATTTCCCAATTACAAAAATTTAACATTCTTTAAGTTTGACACTCAAATAAATAACATCATTTGCACCCTTTGTACAGCATACAAGACAAATAATCTATTTCCTCCATCTCAGTGTTGACACAAAATTGGTTGCATTCATCAATCTAAACTGTTCAACCCTGTTACTCAAATTATTGTATGAAAAAGTGCTCAAACACATCTCTCTTAAACCAACATTTGGTCCCGAAGTGACTTGTCCATACAGTGAGTGACTGCCTAATAAAAAAAATAAGTTGATGGTAGCCTTTGACTTCCATAGTATTTTTCCCATACTATGGAAGTCAGAGGCTAATGTCAACTGTTTGGCTACCAGCATTCTTCAAAATATCATCTTTTGTATTCAACAGAAGAACTTGAGGGTAAATGAAGAGTAAACGATGACAGAATTTTAATTTTGGGGTGAGCTGAAGCAGTTGCAGGAATTTATGACAAAGAGTGGTCATTGTGTGCATGTGACAACGATATCACAAATTCTCCACAAATGTGGCTTGTGTGGGAGGGTTGCAAGAAAAAAGCCACTCCTCAAGAAAGGCCACATGCAGTCATGACTGAGCTTTGCCAAAACACACCTTGGAGATTCTGAGGCAGATAAGACTAAAATTGAATTAAAGTGACAGTGACGTGACATGTGGCCAAGTATGGTGACCCATACTCGGAATTAGTGCTCTGCATTTATCCCATCCAACTCTCTAACCATTAGGCCACGACTTCCCATTCAATTATTTGGCCTCAACACCAAACGATATGTCTGGCAGAAATCCAATACCATCCAAATAACAGCATTCCTCCAGTAAAGCATGGAGCTGGTAAGATCCTGTTATGGGGGTGTTTCTCTGCAGCAGGGACTGGAGCACTTGTCAGGATAGAAGGAAAAATGGACGGGGCAAAATTATGGGAAATCTGCTGCCCTCTGCCAAAAAGTTGTCAATGGGAAGAAGTTTTAGCTTCCAACATGACAATGAGCCAAAGCACACAGTGGTTGAAGGAGAAAAAGGTGAATGTTCTTGCATGGCCTAGTCAGAGCCAGATTTAACCCCATTGAAAATCTATGGAATGACTTGAAGGCTGCAGTCCACAAACGCTCACCATTACATTTAACTGAACTTTAGCAGTTCAGCAAAGAAGAGTGGGCAAATATTGCAAAGTCTAGATGTGCAAAGTTAGTAGAGACAAATCCCAACACCCTAAAGGCTGTAATTAAAGCAAAAGGTGGTTCAACAAAATACTGACACAAGGGGGTGATCCTTTTTCCAACTCAGTGATTCTGTTTTCTTTTTGACATGTTGGTCTTATATCTTTCACTTGGCTGTTATAAGTTGCACTGAGTAAATGCAGCTGGATAAAACAAAAACTGTGTCTTCATTTCAGGCTGCAAAGCAACAAAATGTGATTATTTTAAAGGGGGTGATTCTTTTCTATACCCACTGTATGCCTTAAGTATTTAAACCCACATACGACGCTAAGATTAGAAGACACGGCGCTCGATTATATGCAGGCCAGATTTTTCCTCCTCCTTCCTTCCACACGTCAGTGAAGCGAGGTGCTGCCGGTGGCCAATCCGCTGTTGCGCGGACTTGATCATAAATCAGCCGCTCCCATTCCTCACATCCCTCCGCGCTCCTCATTGTGCTCTGCTGACTCAGTGCCTTAAGCATCATCCGCTCTCAACGCCACTGGCACAAACCTCGACCATTGTGGAAACTAATACGGATTGAAGAAAGGACACCATGGCCAAAACAGCTATCGGTACGTGCTGCGCATTTCTTCACTTGTCATCTTAATCCATTGTTGCATTCGTAAACGTATTCATGGAAACTGAGTCTGTCAGTGCAAAGCATACCATGCCAAACTGTACGGTGCATATAGAACACATACAATGCTTATTTGAACATGTTTCTTATATTATTTAAAGCTGAATCTGCGTTATCGGATGCATTGTACAATGGTAGATTTCGTGTTTTTTTCCCCCTATTTATGAAGTTTATAGCCTAAGCGAAGTGAATGCCATTCGTATTATAAATTAAAATAAATATCGTACGTAAAATGCTCAGTAGTGATATGTATGTAAGTATGAAGATTGGCGATGGCGCACCTGCTCCTGCTGCCTCGCATCATAATGCAGAAAGACCGCACCCAAGAAACACTACCCAGACAATCTAGCCATAAACCCCCCACAGATACCTCCTTATGGAGCATTTCCCTCAAGAACTCATATTTAACCAGCGATCCTTGCTTTATATGGAATAATCAAGACAATTAGAGCAGCTTTTTGTTGTGCATGGCATCGTCCTTGTTTTATAGACATGAAGTCAAGAGTGCTGGCATCAGGGATACCATATTTTTAATTAGCCTTTTTATGCATTCAGAAACCACCTAATAAGGCTCATGTGAGCTATAACACAGAGGCCTAGCTCATTAATTGCATGCATGATACTGTTTTAATATAACAACATCAATAAAACATTGGCACGGCTATGGCTATGTAGTTCTCTCTCATAGCTACTTAAATCAGTATTTAAAATAGATTCAAATATAAGAATTTCTCATCTATTGTGTGTTTGTGTGTGTGTGTGTTTTTTTTAGCCATAGTAAAATCCACCTATATTTTGTTGTGGAGTCATTTCATGACCAGATGGCATGGGTGGATTTCACTGTGATTTTAATTCATTCATTCAGACTCCGGGTAGCCTGCAAAATTACTGAAGCTGTAAAGTCACCGTTCCTTATCTATCGGGGGCCTGTTCTGTCAGGATGTATTGATCAGTGTAAGGCTCCTGTGCTGTGGGCCTGGTTGTTGATATTGATAAGAATGGAAGGGGAGTTGCAGGAGGCTGAACGGACGCAGACTGGGAGGCCGGCCAGCCCTGCAGCAGTGGGATGCTGCACATGGTGGCCTTTGCAGCACCGGACACATAACTATTGACACTGTGTGTGTGGACACCAGTGTGTGACCCTGGCAGGAAATTGCTCCTGCGTGTGATTTGGACATCGAAAGTATGGGATTTGTGTCTCATAGCTAATTGATGACTATCATATTTGCATTATTTTTTTTTATTTCGTTACACTTGTTTAGTGTGTCCTAGTCTGCATGGTGTCTGACGGTAATTTTCTAGCTAATGGGCTGTTAGATGTGCTTGTAATCTGTAAAACGCTACAGAGGGCAGGAAATGGCAAGTGTCATTAGTGTCCTGCATTTTTCATGAGTCTGCCAGCTCCATTTGTTTGAATGTAGAAAAGACTCTCCGTAGACTCCATGTGTGCCAGTTTTTATGCTAATGTGAGTTTTCAGGGATTTGCTAGTTGCATTCCAGTTGGGTTGTTTTATGCATTTAATTTGTTATCCACTAAGCAAAAAAAATCCACTGTAAAAAGTAAAGCAACGATTATTGGAGCACATTTTACAAAAAAATAGTATTTCAGTCTTTGTACTTTAAAACTTCATGTGTTAAAACTCAATGTGTTACTTGCCGTGTCTTTATTTACTAGCAATTTATGAGTAATAATTGTTTATAAATCAATCCTACACCAATTTTATATTGGTATAGGCCTGTAGTGATACTGTTGGGAAATTTCCCACATTTTTATCTTGCTCACTTAATTCCTGAACTATTTAAATCCACTTTTTACATTGTTCACTGCTGTAATGATAATCATGGCCTTTCAAAAATGAGCTAATTTAGCTAAAGTAGCAGAGTTGATCAGTCACTCAGTTGAAGCGTCATTGAATTGAAGTACAGGGTATGTTATAGACCCCAATTGAATCCTCTGAAGAGCTGTAGAGATGGGGCAATATGCTCTGGCCTGTAAAAGTGTGTACAACTAACAAGAGGCCAATTATGTGTTGTTCCAGCATACAAGGAGAAGATGAAGGAGCTGTCCATGCTCTCGCTTATTTGCTCCTGCTTCAGCCAACAGACACGCAACAACCTTGTCTGTGAGTTTGAAGGTAAGTGAGAGAACAAATCACTTTGATTTGAAGCAGTATAATACTATATATGAAATAAAGATGCTGCGACTGATATTTTATATAATAAATATAAAAATAATAAATGTTACATAATAAAAATAAATAAATATACGATTTTTTTATATAATAAATATAAATAAATAAAATAACTTTTAAAAACGGTGCTTATTTCTTGTTTCAGAGTCTTGATTGATTATGCTCTTAAATTTATGAAAATGTTAATTCTTTAAAACGTGAATTATATTTGGAAGCCCATTTCTGCTATGTAAGAAAACAAATTCATGCTTTGGTAAATCATAATTATGACAAAAAGTCAAAACTAAGATTTAAAAAAATCAATTACGATATAAAAAAGCCGAAATGATGACATTAAAATTCTAATTGTGAAATACTAGTATTTATACTCATTCATATTCATATTCAAGGCAAAACATAGACATGTACTTCTATGTCGTGTCATAATTATGACATTTTATGTCAAATTCAACTTTTTATGACAATAAATACAAGTACATATTTAAAATGTTGACCATGTCCTGATCAGAATCTTGATTAATTATGCTTTTAAATTTATGACACATGTAATGATGTAATGAACATTATTAGAAACATGAATTATCTATGGCCGCCCAATTTTTTCCACATAAGAAAAAAAAAATCATGTTTTGGTAAACCATAATTATGGCATAAAGAGTGAAAATTACACACAAAAAAATTTAGATTAAATGAGATAATGACATAAAAGTCTAAATTATAACGTCAAATTATGACATAAGTTATAATTGAGATAAATTTTGAATTACGTCTGTGAGATTAAGTCCTAATTATGAGATCAAGTTGAAATAACAAAGTCAAAATAATGAAAAAAAAAGTCATAATTATGACTTGTCATCATTTTGACCGTTTTCCTCATAATTATGACTTAGTATCTCATTTTTTGTCTCATAATTATGACTTTTATGCCATAATTATGATGTACTAAAGCATTTTATTAAGTAAGGTCATTTGACATTGGTTGTTGTCTTGCAGATATGGAAGTAAAACCAATAAACAAAAGGGCCTCAGGCCAGGCCTTCGAGGTGATTCTGAAACCACCCTCACCGGTGTCAGACGTGGCCCACAGCATCACCTCCCCTCCAAAGAAGAGGGATGTGTCACTGGAGGACATCCAGAAGAAGCTGGAAGCTGCTGAGAACCGCAGGAGGGTCAGTGGAACGGAATGCATCTAAGCTTAATAGCTGCTTTATTAATACAGACAAATGTACATGAAACCACGAATCAATAAATATTGGTCAACCACATTACAGTCTGTTTAACCTTCAGGAACTATATTCCCTTTCATGCCCTTTCATATGTTTGGATGCTTATGCATGTAATGACTTTCCTCAACAGTCCCAGGAAGCTCAGGTGCTCAAAGTTCTGGCTGAGAAACGTGAGCATGAGAGGGATGTGCTGCTCAAAGCCATGGAGGAAAACAGCAACTTCAGCAAGATGGCAGAGGAAAAGCTCATTCTGAAGATGGAGCAGAACCAGGAAAACCGTGAGGCACACCGGGCAGCCATGATAGAACGCCTGCTTGAGAAGGTGAGCAAAACAGTTCGACTTTATAAATTACTTGTATTAAAAATTATTGAAATGAACATTGGGTATGCAATGAATATGCATTGTTTAGAAACATATTTTATTGCAAATATTGTTTACTTTTTATTATTTTAAAATGTAATTTAACTGTAAAATAACTGTCACCGTCTCACCTGTGGGATGCTTGGCGCTCTTTTTTTGTTGTCCTTTTTCTGTCAAATCTTTTAGTAAACATCATACATTGAAAGCTTAGAAGCCCAAGATTCATCCTGTGAAAACCATTTTGAAATCAGACATTGCGTTACCATGGAAATGGTACTTTAAAATCTTTTGGCGGTCTCCTCCCCCTTAGTGGGCAGTGTCAAGTGTCATATTACAAAATGTATTACGGTCTTTTGGAATCAAACCTTTTTATAATCTTGACAAAAAAAACATCATTGGAAAGGTCTGAGTCTCAGGATTCCATATTTGGTGGTTATTTTGAGATAGAAGTAATATTGACAGAGAAATTTAGACATTTGTGACAGAAAAATGCATAAAACAAATTCAATGGAGTTTGGATGGCACCCGGTGGCTGTTCGTGGTATGAAGCCCTAAATAAAATCTCACAGGAACCTCAATTTTTTTCATATCAACTTCAAATTTGGAACATAACTTATTTAGACATAAGGCTTTATTCTAATACCAATTTTAGAATAAAACCTGTTATGTAAAATATTTATTATATATAAAATATAATAAAATTAATATAGTGCATTTTCTTTACAGTAAATTTAAACTACCATAACTTTTTTATACTTTAATTCTTTTTAAAAATTCCACTTTTGCGATAATCAGCTGATTTTCTTCTTTAAAAAGAGACCAACCTTATGCCATATTTCAAAGTGTTCATAAATTACACAACAATTTAAGTTTGGATTGTGCACCTGCATGCCTATTTAAAAAAATGGGGGGTGACAGTTAAGGGGTTAATTTGACAATTTTAATTTTAATTATATATATATATATATATATATAGAAACAGATATATCGATATAAGAGTTGTTTAATCTAATTTTAATCTAATTAATTAATGTGCCGATTAATTAATCGAATTAATCACAAATTAATCCCACATCAATTCTGTGTAAGAAATTAGCCGTAAAAAGATAATTTGTGTCATTATTGAGTATAATGAGAAAAGCATTGAATAGACATAACAAAAGTGATAGACTACTCTAAATATGACTGCTCTAAATATGAAACTAAAATCCGCCAGTAGGTGGCAGCAATTCACTGTCTTAGTGAGTCATTCAACGAATCAACTGGTTCGTTCAAACGGCTGATTCATCAGGAAACGAAGCAAGTGACTGTCTTTATGAATAGTTCACCGATTCATTGGCTCAATCAATTCGTTCAAACACGTGGATTTATTCAGTAATGAAACACCGCTGTGTGTCGCTCGGAAAGGAACAGTTCTGCTGTGGCTCTGCTTGGAAATATTGACAATATTGTGTCTAAAATTGAACACAAAATTTACGTCTTGTTTATTGAACTATTGTATAAAATCAATATCACATTTCCAATCGTGCAGATATTTGGGAAAAAAAAGCACTCTAACTTGATATCAACTATGATATAAATATATGACAAAAACCCATACGGGGCATTTTATGCACCTCAGATCTTAAATTTTAGGGGCATATATGACTGCATTCTAATCGGCAACATCACCCCAGGCGGGGCACATTAATTAAATTAATTGCAACCAATTAACACATTAAACTGACAGCCCTAATATATATAGTTAGGTATTTTTTATTATTAATTTATTTATTATAAGCACTTTTCAGTCTTAAATTAATCATCAGAATTATGATGTATATGTGATACTCTGTTTGTTTTGACTCTATCAGGAGCGACATGCTACAATTGTCCGCAGGAACAAGGAGCTGAGGGAAGAACTAATAGCGTGAAGTTATCCTCCTCCTCCTCATCCATACCCTTCATCAGCCAACCTGTCATCCTATCCTGCTCACACACACTTACACACAACCACTGGTAAAAACCAACCAGAACAGCTAGTGTCACACTCGTATACGGTTTGAACGGTCTTGCTTGATTTCATAGAGTAATGGGAAGACACAAGTATTATTTTGTAAATACATATTTTTTTTATCTCTCTCTCTCTCACTCTCTTTCTTTCTCTCTATCTGTCTTTCTGTCTATCAGATTGAATGATAACAAATCAAATGTACCAACTCTACATGATACATTATGTTAATTTGTTCATTATATTATTTGTTAATTTCTCAGTTGGTTTGGTTCAGGCCCATCTGCTTTGATGATGTGAAAGGTTTTTGATGTTGTGAGTAAGCTGCCCGCTTACGTTTGCAGTGTTAAATGATGTGAAGTTTGGTGTAATTGTGAAGAGTGCAAAAAGCTTCAGTGCTCAGGCCCCAGATTTACATTTTAAAATGCAAACCTACCCAGACTCATAAATATATAGTGCACTTACGTTTATATAAAGCATGATCAAGACATTTTCCTGAGCAAATAGCTTGAAATATGAGTACCGAAACAAATAAAAACATGTTAATAGTGTTTCATTTATAACCAAAATCTTCTCTGAACGTCTGTATTTTAGTTTCTATGCTTAATATCCTTATGTAAAATGAAATCTCTTGTCTCTCTTGAAATGTTACGCACATCTGCATGTCTACATCTGCAAACGTACTCTTTTGTTGGCTGACGTTTGGAAACACTGCACCCTTTCTGGACTCTTTGGACTAGAGTCTAGACAGCTTGACATAGCCTGTGGTAGAATACAAAAGAAAAGGAAAAAATAACCAGCCAGTTCCTACCCTGTTGCTCCCTATGAGCGAGGTTTTTCTTTTCGTTGACCTGCCCCATTCCCTTACATTGATTCAGGCCTCCGGCACTCAAGGCTGATGTTTGTCATCTGTCTCTAGCAGGAGTAGACATCTTCATTAGTGCAGCGGTGTAATTAAGGGAGTCGTATCTCTCTGAATGTTCTGACATCTGTCTGGCTTGATAAAATAGGTAACATCTTTACCAGCGGAATGTATCCTCATAGACTCCCAACTACAGCCTTTGACGTGTGACTATTTTCTATTTGGTTTATTTTCGTGCAATTGGAGTGAGTGTGTGCAGGTGTGTGTGTCCACGTTAGGTTGACCCAGCATTTGTGTCCTTTCTCTCTGGAAGTGAAGTGATAGGCAGATGCAGAATATGCTCTGAATGATTATGATTTTATTTGGATTTGTTTTTCAAATTACTATCTCCTCTATAAATATGCTTGAAGTGTCTTCGGCTGCCAAAACGGTCTTTTCCCCCTCTCATTTCTGTGTGTGCAAACTGTGAAAATAAAGGTTTGGGGTTCTGTGAACATGGTTTACTGTGTTGTTTGCTTTTTAAGCTTCTGTTAATGTCATTCCAGCGCTTCACCAGTGGATGACAGTAAACCTGTTATAACACCTTATTAACATAATTCGCTTCAGAACATAATGTGTGTAATCTATTTGATCTTTTCAAGCTTACGCCAGTTGCAGTGAACAGGTCAAATATCTACTGAATCTTTCCTATTAAAAAAAATTGTTGACAAAAATATGCTTGCAATTAATAGTTAGGACTATTCATCATTTATATTACAGATGGTGTCAAGCAAAGAAATTAATCCCAATTCACCCACTCAAATCTCCTTTTGCCAATTCACTTCTCAGCAAACTAGTGAAAAGAAGAAATTATTACCATAAAACAAAGTTCTCAGAAGTATAAAAACAGAGAGCCATATTGTGCTATTATATATATATATATATAAACACTGAACAAAATTATAAACGCAACACTTTTGTTTTTGCCCCCATTTTTCATGAGCTGAACTCAAAGATCTAAGACTTTTTCTATGTACACAAAAGGCCTATTTCTCTCAAATATTGTTCACAAATCTGTCTAAATCTGTGTAAGTGAGCACTTCTCCTTTGCCGAGATAATCCATCCACCTCACAGGTGTAGCATATCAAGATGCTGATTAGACAGCATGATTATTGCACAGGTGTGCCTTAGGCTGGCCACAATAAAAGGCCACTCTAAAATGTGCAGTTTCACATACACATCTTCGTCGTTACCGACTTGAGTGGGCAAATACTCACATTCGATGGCGTCTGGCACTTTGGAGAGGTGTTCTCTTCACAGATGAATCCCGGTTTTCACTGTACAGGGCAGATGGCAGACAGCGTGTATGGCGTCGTGTGGGTGAGCGGTTTGCTGATGTCAACGTTGTGGATCAAGTGGCCCATGGTGGCGGTGGGGTTATGGTATGGGCAGGCGTATGTTATGGACAACGAACACAGGTGCATTTTATTGATGGCATTTTGAATGCACAGAGATACCATGACGAGATCGAGAGGCCCATTGTTGTGCCATTCATCCAAGACCATCACCTCATGTTGCAGCATGATAATGCACAGCCCCATGTTGCAAGAATCTGTATACAATTTCTGGAAGCTGAAAACATCCCAGTTCTTGGATGGCCAGCATACTCACCGGACATGTCACCCATTGAGCATGTTTGGGATGCTCTGGATCGGCGTATACGACAGCGTGTTCCAGTTCCTGCCAATATCCAGCAACTTCGCACAGCCATTGAAGAGGAGTGGGCCAACATTCCACAGGCCACAATCAACAACCTGATCAACTCTATGCGAAGGAGATGTGTTGCACTGTGTGAGGCAAATGGTGGTCACACCACATACTAACTGGTTTTCGGACCCCCCAATACAGTATAACTACACATTTTAGAGTGGCCTTTTATTGTGGCCAGCCTAAGACACACCTGTGCAATAATCATGCGGTCTAATCAGTTTTTATAATTTTATTTATTTATTAATATAAAATATATTTCAAATATATTTCATCTTTACATTTAGCTTTGTAATTGTCTTTTCTTGCACCCAGTGATAGTTTAACCATTCATTGGTTTCTATAGCTTTAAATACACACATGTTTGTTTTAAATGAATGTATATTTTAATGACTATTATTGTTACTTTATTACAATTTAAAGATAAATAGATGTATATCTGCTTTGTGTTGTCTTATATGGTAGATTATTCTCTGTTACATTTTAATGACTATTGTTTCTGTATTGAAACTATTTCTATATAATATAAACTATATAATAATATAAACTAAATTTTAAAACATTTAAAGCAAACATATAGTATAATTATCTGTTTTGTAATGTCTTATATGATAGATTATCCTAATATAATTTATATCCCAAAGTATTCTAGCAAATAATCTTTTTCTTTTCTTTCTTTTATATATATATATATATAGATAGGTTTTTCTGTCCATACTGATTTCAACTGCACCAGCTGTTTCAGCAGCTTCCAGCCCGTGGGAAAATATGTGGTAGGCAGTAATTGATTCAGCCCTGCTACTGCAGCAGAACAAGCAATAAAATAAACAGTCCTCTGAAAGAAGCCTCTTATTGCTCTACATTTGATTATTTTTTCACCTATTTCCACTCTCTACAGATTGAGGTCATATGATGCGATTTCAATTTTTCCTTTTTCTTTGGAGTGTTACAAGCTCTTGGTGCATAAAGAAGATCTGTAAAGTTGCAAAGACTAAAGTCTTAAAAATCCAAAGAGATATTCTTTATAAAAGTTAACCACGCATACCTAAAACAGCTCGTTCTAACACGCCCCCACATGTCTATGTCACTATGTGGGAAGATTTGCATAACACCGCCCAAATGTTCACGCAAAGAAAGAAGGCGTAACTTTTATTCTCACTGTAGTATTGTTGTTGCCGCCACCATGTCGTGAAGGCGCTGTGTTTCGTTGTGAAAGCGAAACTATTTTGTTTGGCCTTCCAAAAGAGGACGATATCCACTTCGTCATGCCTAGAACTGATCTGTGCTGGTCGCTGAGGAAATACATCAGCTTTGCACCGGATCGGCTTTCACCGTGGACGATGCTGAGTCTAGCCGGGGGTCGTCACATGTGGTTGCCGCAGGCATCTCAATATGGTAAGAGACATAACATTTCCGTCACACGCTTGAGGTATTCGGCCAATCACAACGCACTGGATAGCTGGCCAATCACAGCACACCTCGCTTTTTCAGACCGATGAGCTTTGTAAAAATCGACGCGTTTCAGAAAGGCGGGGCATAGAGGAGAAAACTCCACTGGGATCCCCTAACGTCTCTGTACTATTTTTATGTGCTGCACTACAAATTGTTTGTGAAGGGAGTAAATTAACTTGTCACACACAGACATAAGCACTAGTAAATCTTATTTGCTGCACATGCTAACACCTTTTTTTAAGGACTATTTACAATCCAAAAGACAGCCACATCTGCTTGTAATTAATTATGAAATAGAGTCAGTAAGTCAGTGATTGGACAACAGCATCTATATGACTAATTAAGGGGAAGTAATTTCTGCATTTAATTAATTCATAATTGCCACTGAGCTCCATGCCAATGCACCTGCGCTCCAAACATAACATGTCATGTTTAGGTCTTTATATAATCACCAGCCAGGACCTGCATTGATAAATGAAAATGCATGAAGGGCTCATGTACTTAAATTGATGAAAATATAATAATATTACCTAAATATACGATTCAGAAAAGGTTTATTTTCATTCAACCAATCAATGAATAACTAATTTGAAGGAATATTTATATCCAAAATATTTAAATGAATATATATGTATTAATATTTATGGATTTTTTTTTTTTTTAAATTACAGAACCTCAGCATTTGCCTTATAGAGCTGGGAGGGGTTGTACATGGTTTGGATGTTGGGAGGACAAATATTAATTCAATTAATCCTACAAAAACACAGAAAAGATTCATTAAACTCTTTAATCATCATTTTTTATTGTAACGTTATACCAGGAAATGGCTGAATTAATTAGATTATAAAATTCGAAAGCAGATATTTCTCTCATTGATTAGGATTGTGAGTTAGGACTGAAGATGGCTGTGGATTTGTATTGTTGCTTGTGATGGCAGGGGCAGAACTCCTGGCAGTGATTTAGACTGAATACCAAATATGAACATTATTTTAGTTTGAGACGTCAGTGTAATCATCTCCAGCTTTGATCTGAAGATCAGAAGCTCCATTGTCTGACTATAATGCTCTTTAATGTCAGGACTACAAAAATGCTGCTGCATGTTCTGTGTACTGCAGAATTGCTTTACTATTAATCCTCAGCAGATGGCGCTGTTTCTGTTCTGCACTAAACTTGGACCAACTACTGTGGGATTGTCGTGCATGGATAAATGCTACCAATGTATGGACTGATTAGGTGCAGATTTAAGCAGTAAAGTCAGTGTTAATACCCAGCAAGAGCAAAGATTCAGTTTTGCATTTGATGTCTGTCATCTCAAAACTAGACTGATGCCGTTTGATGCATCAGGTCAGTCCCAATACTTCAGCAACACTCAAAACTCTTTGTTTAAAGATGTCAAGTTAAACGTATTGTTGTTATAATTATTATTATTATTTGCATAATCAAGATTTCCACTTTACTTATAAAGTTTTAATGTAAAACATGAATATAAAAATATAACGTTTTATATGTTTGACCTAATCTAATATCCAAATAGCGATCTCTATCAAGCCCTCCCCTTTTAAAATCTTTTAGCCAATCAAATTCTCAAATATCACAGCGTTGTTACTGATTGGTCAGTGAGCGGGCGACAAATATCCGTGCACTCTTTAAACCTCCCTCTGTTGTGATATGAGCTTCTGCAACACTTTATACACATATTAAAAAGTAAAAGGTCGTGTGTTGTAATTATCAAGTTATTTCTTTGTTTTTATTAAATACTGAACATGGAAAAAACAATGGCTGAGCAATTCGTTGGTAAATGGAAAATGACTTCAAGTGACAATTTTGATGAATACATGAAGGCTGTAGGTAAGACAGAATATACAATAATGTTTTTTATATATATATATATATATATATATATATATATATATATATATATATATATATATATATATATATATAATCATATATAACATATATGCTTAATCAATCAAATGCATTTTTTTTGTCCAGTTGTATTACAGTCATATACCTGTTGAAAATAAACACCAGCAATGGCATTGTCTGTACTGTATTTCAGGCAAAATATTTGTATTTGTACACAGGTGCTGGTTTTGCTTCTAGGCAAATGGCTAACCTAGCGAAACCCAGTCTGTCGATTGCTGTGCATGAGCAGGGGTTCATCTCCATGAAAGCTGTCACTACCTTCAAAACCCTGGAAATCAAATTTCAATTAGATGAAGAATTTGATGAGACAACAGCAGATGACAGGAAAGTCAGGGTAAGGGTTACGAAATAAATAAATAAGCAAACCAGCAAATGCATAAAGAAAACGAATATTTTTACTGTATTTAAAAAGTGTGTGCGTGTCTAGTTTATTATTTTCAAGCATAATTACATTTCCCTTTATTCCTTAATTCTCTTCAGACTACTGTGAGCCTTGTCGATGGTAAACTAATTCAAAAGCAGACCTGGGAGGGGAAGACCACAATAATTGAAAGAGAGATTCAAGACTCCAAAATGATAGCGGTATGTGTACAAGCCATCTACACAATATTAAAACAAATGTTTTCTTTACCTACATATTCAAAAAAAGAAAAAAATGAATTTGACCTTTTATTTGATTTTATTGCAAATTGGCTTTTCAGTGCTGCGTCCATTGTTCAGCATGCTGCTAATCTCTCTCTCTCTCTCTTTCTCGCTCTCTCGCTTTCTTCAGAAATGTATCATGGATGATGTGATCGCTATCAGGACATATGAGAAAGATGTGTGATGAAAGATGCACAAACTTTGGGCTTTAAGACAGATTAAAGACCTCATTCGATTTTAATATGGTTGAATTTGACTGATTTGATGTGAAATATGAATTGCTTTGTGCTTTATAAACATAATAAAATAATAAAAAAGAAAAAATGTCTCTTCACTCATTGGATATAAACATTTTGTTCCTATATGTGACCCTGGAGCACAAAACCAGTCTTAAGTCGCTGGGATATATTTGTAGCAATAACCAAAAAAACATTGTATGGGTCGAAATGATCGATTTTTCTTTTATGCCAAAAATCATTAGGATATTACGTAAAGATCATGTTCCATGAAGATATTTTGTAAAGTTCCTACCGTAAACATATCAAAACCTAAATTTTGATTAGTCATATGCATTGCTAAGAATTTCATTTGGACAACTTTAAAGCTGATTTTCTCAGTATTTTGATTTTTTTGCACCCTCAGATTCCAGATATTCAAATAGTTGTATCTCGGCCGAATATTGTCCTATCATAACAAACCATACATCAAAGGAAAGCTTATTTATTCAGATTATTCAGATTTCAGAAATAGACCCTTTTATGACTGGTTTTGTGCTCCAGGGTCACATATAAGAATGAAATAAGTGCCCTAAGAGCTGAGGAATTGGAAAATAATAACATGAAATTACAAGCTGAGTAACATTATTACATCACACAGCATAACTTAACATAATTATAATTAGATACCACAATAGCAGACACTTTCATTTGTATTTGGACCCAATAAGGTGCTAATCACTAAGCTTACAAGAAAGATCCAGTATAGCTCTACAAGTTCAGAAGTCAATGCTAAGGCAGCCAATGCAACATTGCCGCTCTAGAATAAATATAGCTACAATTGCTATTAAACTGCAATTACCATGCAGCATGTTAGTAAGGTGTGTGCTGCTACACAGCAGTACAGGACTACGGGCCTGCAGAACGTCCCACACTGTTTCCCATGCAAAATGATTTCCATTAATCTTTGGTATAAACTTCAAACAGCCTAAAATTGACCTCAAATGGCTGCCATGGCAAGACGCTTGACATCCAATCGCAACCGTAAAAAGATATCATCCGAGCAGCATTCATCAGCACCTCCTAGTGCCCGGTGAACATGTGATGTGTTAATCCTCAGCAGCCCAGTTCACAATAGTTTCCTGAGTCTAATAACCTCAATACCCCCAGGATTAGCACTACTTTAGCAGCTGGAGTGGCCGACCATGCGCTCCATGCAAACTTCTGCTTCTAAAATATACATTCCTCTTTTGTGATCCTAATCTTACTGAGCATTATAATGCAATTTATATTAAAGCATGTGGTGTGAAAGAGGATTTAGCTTTATTTATAAAGATTAATATGCATTCAGCAGGATTGAAAGTATAATTTGACCAAATAATGTTTTAGGAGAAGGAGCAAGAATTGTGCATTGACTTTTAATGAGCTTTCTGGAAACCAATATTTGTATTATTATTATTATTATTATTAAAGGGTCATGATATTGTTTTTATATAATAATAATAATAATAATAATAGTTATATAATATATAATAATAATCAGTGTTATATTAAATGATGCAAGCTTGACAGGGTATTGTTTTTTATAGTTTTTATATAATAATAATTATTATTCCTTCTCATAAATTCCAAAAATGCTGTATTTCTGTTCAGACAGTGTTATATCAAATGATGCAAGTTTTATATGGTATTGATTTAATAATAATGACAATAATAATAATAATAATGATAATAATAATAACTTTGCATAAATTCTAAAAAAGGCTGTATTTCTGTACGGCTTCAAGTCCTTATTATATCAAATGATGCATGTTTTATAGAGTCATGGTATTGTTTTTAAATTGTTTTTATATTAATTAATAACAATAACAATAATAATGATAATGATAATAATAATTCCTTTGCATAAATTCCAAAAAAATGCTGTATTTCTGTATGGTTTCAGTCAGTGTTATGTCAAATGATGCATGCTTTATATACTCAAGATATTTTTTTAGTTTTTTCAAATCGTTCTTATATTATCTAATAATAATAATAATGATAATAATGATAATAATAATTCATTTGCATAAATTCCAAAAAAATGCTGTATTTCTGTATGGCTTCAGTCAGTGTTATATCAAATGATGCAAGCTTTATAGGGTCATGAGACAGATTTAAGTCTGAGAACGTGAAGCCTTAAATTTTCTCTGTGGCATTTTCTCTCAATGCGCCATTGTTTTCTAGACTTTACTTATAAGGGACACCATTTTAGGAATGTCCTTCAATTTTTCCATGAGCTTAGAATTTCAGGGAATTTGATAATATTACACACTGTTTGATTTGCATTAGTCTATAAGTTTCAAGTTATTAAGTGCTACCTGTCACTGTCCGTGGAATAGATATAAACCGTTTCCCATTAAAACAATATTGCAACCTTCTTTTTAAAATCGGAACGGGATTTATAGATATAAGTGCTTGATTGATATAATACCAACAACTTGCTGAATATCAGAAGCAAATGTTTGCTATTTTAATACTGCATTGAATGTGAAGGGTCTGCAATAGGTGAAATTAGGACAATCTGTGACATCAGGTAATGTTGGACACCTAAGATCCATTCAATCTACTTCAATAGGAGACTGGTAAATTGACGCTTTTCTCTTTCAGTGTGAAGTATGGAGTCTCTTAAAGTAAAGAAACGAATAATAAAGAAAGGGTACATGTAGTTTAATAGAGCTCAGCTTTCATAGACCTTATAGACAGAGTTCATACAGTTAATGAGCTCAAATACAATCTAGTCTCTGAGAGTATTTCAAACTCATTTTAAACAGTAGTTCAATTTATGTATCATATACTGGAGTATAGCATTTGTTCCAACAGTTAATTTATAATTTAAGCCATCAGTTCTCAAAATCAGAACAATATTTAGGCTACTGTATTTGATGTATTAATAACTTGTTTCTTACAACACTGACATCTGGTGTTTATTAACAGCATGATCATGTTTTCAATCTAATCTTTCTAAAATGCACTTGCATTAGATTTAAATACATTTAAATTAGGCACTCAAATGATGTAGAATTATGCAAACAGTTAAACAGTTTCTTTTTATTTTGAAACAGAACGATTCTTTTCTGTAGTGCATAACCGTCATAATTATTATTATTATTATTTTTTATTATGCAATAGAAGAACAACAGATACAATTACAAAGACAAGTAAGAACAAAAGACAATAAGGGTTACAAACAATACTCCAAAGCATACTATGTTAGCTTATAAAACTTACACCATGAAAGCGTCTTACATGCAATAGAATTATTAGAGTTTCTTAAAGAGTTTCCATACACATCAAAATCTTTTCTGAAAAAAAAGTAGGGAGTTTTCTTTGAAAATGTACACTTGTGAATGTAAAATTTAGCAAGATATAGCAATAGATTAATAATAAATTTACAGTGAGAAGGGTCTAAATTCAAAGAGTAACCAAAAAAACACAATATACAAAAGTTTGGATATAAATATTTTTGAACAAAATTGGAAAAGTCAACCCAGAACACTTTAGGATCAGCACAGTCCCAAAACAAATGATTGATTGTTTCTTCAGACTGAAGGCAAAAGGAGCAATTGTGGGAAATACTATTGTTAAATTGAGCAAGTTTGTAATTTACCGGATAACAATTATGGATAATTTTGATAGAGACTTTAGAAACAACTTTATTAGATAAGAATAATTTTTGTCGAAGAAGCCAAAACTCTTCCCATTCTATATCACTAAATATTTTATTCCAAAAACTCACACAAGCAGGTAAAGAAATCTGAGATCTATTAATAATTGAATGAATGTCTTTGTTTGACATGGTATTGAGAAGACTTTGGTCAACAAATAAGTTAGTGTTATCAAAAAGAGGAGATTTTAACGAACCTTTAGCGACAGATTTTACTAAAGGTATAATACAATTGGGAATTGCACCAAACACAATGGCATATTCTCTTGGGGGGACTGGAAAAGAAAATTCTTGCATAAATTGTAAAAAGGACACCATGATCAGTGTTGGGGGTAACTCATTACAAGTAATGCGAGTTATGTAATCAGATTACTTTTTTCAAGTAACTAGTAAAGTAACGCATTACTTTTTTAATTTACAAGAAAATATCAGAGTTACTTTTTCAAAAAAGTAATGCCAGTTACTTTGTTTTCCCATTTATTGACTGACAGCTCTCCTGTTCCCATTGGGAGATATCGGAAGTACTGAGGAATTGTGTGCGCTGTGTGAACATGATGTTACTGTAGTTCTAGACTAAATGTGAATGTGCATTAATTCATCCCACTCACAAAAAACAGATTTAGTATTCATCAAAATGAATTAAAACAGTGAAATGCAAACTCAGAATATGACAATATGACGCAATAATTAAATATGTTAAATAACACAAATGTATCTAATCCCATTTTATTAACCAATGTCTTTGCTGCTGAGCTGCTGACCTCCAGTTCAACCATACTAATAAGCAAAAATGACTTTAGAGA
>NW_015505215.1:523649-524861 GCF_001515645.1 Sinocyclocheilus grahami | reverse complement strand
TGAATGTAAAATTTAGCAAGATATAGCAATAGATTAATAATAAATTTACAGTGAGAAGGGTCTAAATTCAAAGAGTAACCAAAAAAACACAATATACAAAAGTTTGGATATAAATATTTTTGAACAAAATTGGAAAAGTCAACCCAGAACACTTTAGGATCAGCACAGTCCCAAAACAAATGATTGATTGTTTCTTCAGACTGAAGGCAAAAGGAGCAATTGTGGGAAATACTATTGTTAAATTGAGCAAGTTTGTAATTTACCGGATAACAATTATGGATAATTTTGATAGAGACTTTAGAAACAACTTTATTAGATAAGAATAATTTTTGTCGAAGAAGCCAAAACTCTTCCCATTCTATATCACTAAATATTTTATTCCAAAAACTCACACAAGCAGGTAAAGAAATCTGAGATCTATTAATAATTGAATGAATGTCTTTGTTTGACATGGTATTGAGAAGACTTTGGTCAACAAATAAGTTAGTGTTATCAAAAAGAGGAGATTTTAACGAACCTTTAGCGACAGATTTTACTAAAGGTATAATACAATTGGGAATTGCACCAAACACAATGGCATATTCTCTTGGGGGGACTGGAAAAGAAAATTCTTGCATAAATTGTAAAAAGGACACCATGATCAGTGTTGGGGGTAACTCATTACAAGTAATGCGAGTTATGTAATCAGATTACTTTTTTCAAGTAACTAGTAAAGTAACGCATTACTTTTTTAATTTACAAGAAAATATCAGAGTTACTTTTTCAAAAAAGTAATGCCAGTTACTTTGTTTTCCCATTTATTGACTGACAGCTCTCCTGTTCCCATTGGGAGATATCGGAAGTACTGAGGAATTGTGTGCGCTGTGTGAACATGATGTTACTGTAGTTCTAGACTAAATGTGAATGTGCATTAATTCATCCCACTCACAAAAAACAGATTTAGTATTCATCAAAATGAATTAAAACAGTGAAATGCAAACTCAGAATATGACGCAAACCTGCAATAATTAAATATGTTAAATAACACAAATGTATCTAATCCCATTTTATTAACCAATGTCTTTGCTGCTGACCTTTGCTAGCGTGAGGTTTATCCACTGGGCCGTTTCTCGCCAATTTGATGCCCTAGGCGAAATCCCTTTTGCCCCCCCCCCAATTATTTATATGTATATATATATATATATATATATAAAATTATTTTCAGACACCAGT
>NW_015505215.1:520860-523639 GCF_001515645.1 Sinocyclocheilus grahami | reverse complement strand
CAAGCCCTGCTTATATTTAAAAAGTAACGCGAAAGTAACGCAAAATTAATATAACGCATTACTTTCCATAAAAAGTAACTAAGTAGCATAATTTAGGGAGTAATGCAATATTGTAATGCATTACTTTTAAAAGTAACTTTCCCCAACACTGACCATGATCATCTAAAAGTTGACTGACTAAAAGTATATTTTTATCAAACCAATTGTGAAAAAAAGAGATTTATTTTTTATATCTAATATTTTTAGTATTCCAAATAAAGTAGCTATGTGGTGAAAAATGATAATTATGTATAAGTGACCAACTTATTAAAGCCTGTTTCTGAAAACAAGATCAATTTAAAGGTATTTTAGAGATGTCAAAGTTGCAGCGCGATAAAAAATGTAAACCTCCAGCAGAATTAAATATATGATTTGGAATAAAATTCCAACAGGATGTGGGGTTGTTTAAAAATGTTTTTATCCATTTAACTTTAAACAAATTATTAAGAGTAGAAAAATCCACTAACTCAAAACCCCCCATAAACCGTCATAATTATCTGAAGAGCAAGAACATTCTAGTGATGTCATACTTTCCATTTGGGGGTAAAGATGAGACTTGATGCAAAAGATGTGAAAGACTTGATGCAACACTAACATTTATTAAAAATAGTTCACAAATGATTAAAGATGTAACGACTTTCGTAACTTTTAATCATTTTTATGGCACCTACAGACATGAAAGGAGGCCCTTTAAAACAAATATCTTTACCATTTACCCATTCAGTGCTAAAGGAACAATAAAATAAACTTTTGCAGATTTTATTACAAAAAAAAAAAGTATGTAAATCTGTTTGATTAGTTTGTTTCTTAATTACCAGCATATTGCACGTTGATAGCAAAACGTATAAATGGAATTTAATTGAATAATCATGATTTAAATAAATAATCAGTTACCCATTCAGTGCTAAAGGAACAATAAAATAAACTTTTGCAGATTTTATTACAAAAAAAAAAGTATGTAAATCTGTTTGATTAGTTTGTTTCTTAATTACCAGCATATTGCACGTTGATAGCAAAACGTATAAATGGAATTTAATTGAATAATCATGATTTAAATAAATAATCCAACATGATTAAAGGGGTCATATGATGCGATTTCAAGTTTTCCTTTCTCTTTG
Organism: Sinocyclocheilus grahami; assembly: GCF_001515645.1. Taxonomy (NCBI): domain Eukaryota; kingdom Metazoa; phylum Chordata; class Actinopteri; order Cypriniformes; family Cyprinidae; genus Sinocyclocheilus; species Sinocyclocheilus grahami. The sequence continues at coordinate 522,482 of NW_015505215.1, read as the reverse complement.
GAGTGTTACAAGCTGATTGTGCATAGATAAGATCCCTGAAGTTGCAAAGTGTTACGTTCTCCCCAGTCTAGGGTTGGGAATACCGAACAAATCATTAACAAAAGATGATTAAGCAACGAAACCCGCCTCTCTCCTGTCCCAGCTCACACACAGAAACACAATGGAGCGAGAGTATATTCAATAATACATTTTTAATTCACAAAGTAACATAAATCACAATGCACTGGGTCAGCTGGCCAATCAGAGCAGGCTGCGCTTGTCGGAAGGAGGGACTTTGTAGGAGAGGCGTGGCATAGAGGAATTACAATAATGCACAGTATTTGAAAAATAATGTGTTTTTTTGAACATTAAATGTCAACATATTCTGTTACACAAAATAATGATCTTTAAAAAAGCGCCATATGACCCCTTTAATAAATTTAATAAAACAACACTGGCCAAACGGGCAGTAACCCTGGAATGCTACTGTAGGGGAAGTAATTTACTTATCTAATTTCCTATTTAATTATATTTCTAATATACAAAGCAAAAGCAAAGATTATTTTATTTTAGAAACACTTGTCTTAATGGTAACCACTTCCGCTAAAAATGGTATAACGTTAGTTACTAAAGTTATTGTGTCTACATTAAAACTATGCTAACTTAGCATAGGTCATGATGTCATTAAATATTTAATTAAACCGTAAACTTTGAACATATTTCGCTTTTTAGTAACACCTTTGATTGGCTGCTGTGTGTAGAAAAGTACCTTACGTTAAGTCATGCTCGTTGTTACGTGTGTTTGTCGGCGCATTCGGTACTTTTCTAACGGGAGCGCAACTGATGGGCCTTTTATTTTGAAAAACTGAGTTTCAGTGAAGGCAACGGCGTGATAAACGGAGGCTTCACGGCGGCCGAGGACCGTTGACAACAAAGGCGAGAGGCAGATTTTTATTTAGAGTCAGCACGGTTTCATCAGATAAGCGCTAAATTATTCAGGATCAGAAAGAGAAAAATCGACCGCTATCGTCGTGCTAATTGGGTAAGTAGGTTATTTAGATTTAGTTGTGCTTCAGCGGTGAAATGACTTGTTTGTAACGACATGCATTATTATTAATACGTTTACGTGCCATAACAACAAGTCGACTGGTTGACAGCGATACAACTACATTTATTTATTTTATACTTATACATATAAACACTATATCTCTCTCTCTGGTGTAACATCTGGGTAATGTCAAGTTGCCAAGCTAACTCGGTTATCATGACTGATCTGAACACAAACGAACTAGAAAAAGCTGAAAGCTCCTGTATTGATTTTATTATTACAAGTAACAGATGCGCTATAAGGAATGCATGGGAAATAAAACCATCCAGCTATTAGAAACAATGGTCAGCTGCAAACACGCCCTGGTGACTATTTTTGTCAGTGTAAATAATAGTGTTTTGCATCACATTACAGCACAGTCCAGTGGTTATTTTCTCGTGATTCGAGTGTGTAATCTATGTAATGTGTATGTAAATGGCAGAGGCTGTAAACACATCGCCCAGCCCCTTCTAGGAAATCGACGTTTGGCTACAAACAGCGCAAAGAATCTGGAGAGACACACACACACACACACACACACACACACACACACACA
>NW_015505215.1:517299-519438 GCF_001515645.1 Sinocyclocheilus grahami | reverse complement strand
GAAGAAACTGGGGACACACACACACACACACACACACACACACACCCACACACACACACACACACACACAACACACACAACACACAACATACACACACACACACAGCAGCTGACTTCCTGCATGCCGAGCATTTCACTCTCTAACTGGAGGAGAAATTAAACGTTAACGTATCGTAATACCCTTACAAAAGTTATAACTATAGTTTCCTTGCCAAAATGCCATAGTTATTGTTGCTGCCGTAGATCTGTAATAGATTTAATATGACATGCATATGCTTCAAACTTAGCTTTTTGCTAAATCAAAAAATGATACATGGAGAAAGAGATTTTTTTAAAAATGGTCCACGAAAGATGAAGGCTCCAGATAACTTGGGCTTCTAGAAAAAGCTGTTTTCTACTACATGCCACTTGTGTTCTAGAAAAAGCTGTTTTATACTACATGCCACTTGTGGGTGCTGCCATGCTTGGATCACATGACTAACCTTATGCAACTGACAGAGACAGCAATAATAATTTAGTTTATTTTATACACAAAAATGATTGAAATTGAATCCAAAAATGTCTATTATATGCATGCGTGAAGTGTGAGCAAAGTGAACAAGTACTAAGCAACTGCAAAAACAAAAACTTAGCGAGTGCACTTTTTTTTGTGTGGAGGATTTTTAAATTACGTGGTTTTATGTGAGTAACTCTCGAACTCATAATATAACTCTCATAACTGTTTTATGGTGGGAAGTAAGTATGGTTACCATGGCAATATATTTTTGTAAGGTTAGACATGACAAGCGCATTACAATGCCCTGCAGATCTGGGGCACTTTGATATAAAAAGATTAAAATGATGTGTGTGATTTAAGCTATCATAACCGAGTGGCTTTCAGATTTCTAGATGTTCAATGATTGAATGAAACTTTTTGTACGTTTTGCCAATGAGAAGCTTAAAGAGATTGTTTATTCAAAAATGAAAATTCGTCCATCGTTTGCATTTACTTCCTCATGACATTCTTTCATCTGTGGAACATAAAAGAAGATATTTTGAGAAATGTTGCAGTGTTTTTTTTGTTTTTTTTTTGGTCTATCAATAGAAGTCAATGGTAACCAAAACTCTTTGCTTACCAACATTCTTCAGAATGTTGTATTTCGCAGAAGAAAGAACGTCAAGCAGGTTTGGAATTAGGATGAGGAAATTATGACATAATTGTTATGTTATATGGCACCCCTCTTTAAAATATAGTTCACACTTAACGCTCAATATAAGCCAACTCGAGACCAAAAGAGGTTAGCCGTGAAACTATGCCAGACGAGTTGTGTTTTACCCATGAGGTTGCTTGTCTGTGATGAAATTCAAGTCAGTATTTGTAAATGGCCCAATTTATTTTTTCTGCTCTTAAGATGCTACATTTGCAATGTCGGTGTAAAAATGAGTACAGCTGACACCTCAGGTGTCCATGTTGACAGATGGCATTTGTGGGGGCATAACTTTTGCCCTGCTGAATCCTGCCCCTCGACAGAACCTGCTCGCAGTAGGTCGACAGTAGTTGGCGAAGGGAGCCGGGAGCCCCTATAGTGTTCCTGGAGGAAGTCTGTTTCGTTCCTCACAAGCTCCTGTGGAGAATGAGTCAGTGTGTTGAGACAATTAGCCGTCCGCTTCTAATCCAAGACCTGTTTTCAGTTTTCTCTCTGGAAGGTTGACGAGGATTCGCGTAGATGTGCTGGTTTTAGATCAGCTCTTAGAAGCGGCTATGCTCTTGCAGGTCTTCTAAAGGGCACACATGTGAAGTGGGACATGTTTAGCATCTGCTTCTGTCAGGTCTCTCATGTGGTTAAACACGTGATTTTGTTTTGTAAGTGCTGTTTGGCTATGGTGCGGAGCCAGTTTGCTTCTAATAAGCACTTCAGGCCTTTTCCTGCAGGTTTTTACTACACGGAGTTAGGGCTGCACGATAAATCGAAATGGAATCGAGATCGCGATTCGACAGAAGCTGCTATTGTCATGCGTATCTTTCAGTGAAGCACGGTTCTGTGATCAGCAGTAAATCTCCATCCAAAGGCCAGAGGGCGCTCTCGCGCTGAAACTCCAAATACGCCTCGCAGAAGAAACCCAGAAAATGCCTATCGCTGCAGCTGAATAAACAGAATT
>NW_015505215.1:435310-515952 GCF_001515645.1 Sinocyclocheilus grahami | reverse complement strand
GAAGAAACTGGGGACACACACACACACACACACACACACACACACACACACACACACACACACACACACAACACACACAACACACAACATACACACACACACACAGCAGCTGACTTCCTGCATGCCGAGCATTTCACTCTCTAACTGGAGGAGAAATTAAACGTTAACGTATCGTAATACCCTTACAAAAGTTATAACTATAGTTTCCTTGCCAAAATGCCATAGTTATTGTTGCTGCCGTAGATCTGTAATAGATTTAATATGACATGCATATGCTTCAAACTTAGCTTTTTGCTAAATCAAAAAATGATACATGGAGAAAGAGATTTTTTTAAAAATGGTCCACGAAAGATGAAGGCTCCAGATAACTTGGGCTTCTAGAAAAAGCTGTTTTATACTACATGCCACTTGTGGGTGCTGCCATGCTTGGATCACATGACTAACCTTATGCAACTGACAGAGACAGCAATAATAATTTAGTTTATTTTATACACAAAAATGATTGAAATTGAATCCAAAAATGTCTGTAATAGATTTAATATGACATGCATATGCTTCAAACTTAGCTTTTTGCTAAATCAAAAAATGATACATGGAGAAAGAGAATTTTTTAAAAATGGTCCACGAAAGATGAAGGCTCCAGATAACTTGGGCTTCTAGAAAAAGCTGTTTTCTACTACATGCCACTTGTGGGTGCTGCCATGCTTGGATCACATGACTAACCTTATGCAACTGACAGAGACAGCAATAATAATTTAGTTTATTTTATACACAAAAATGATTGAAATTGAATCCAAAAATGTCTATTATATGCATGCGTGAAGTGTGAGCAAAGTGAACAAGTACTAAGCAACTGCAAAAACAAAAACTTAGCGAGTGCACTTTTTTTTGTGTGGAGGATTTTTAAATTACGTGGTTTTATGTGAGTAACTCTCGAACTCATAATATAACTCTCATAACTGTTTTATGGTGGGAAGTAAGTATGGTTACCATGGCAATATATTTTTGTAAGGTTAGACATGACAAGCGCATTACAATGCCCTGCAGATCTGGGGCACTTTGATATAAAAAGATTAAAATGATGTGTGTGATTTAAGCTATCATAACCGAGTGGCTTTCAGATTTCTAGATGTTCAATGATTGAATGAAACTTTTTGTACGTTTTGCCAATGAGAAGCTTAAAGAGATTGTTTATTCAAAAATGAAAATTCGTCCATCGTTTGCATTTACTTCCTCATGACATTCTTTCATCTGTGGAACATAAAAGAAGATATTTTGAGAAATGTTGCAGTGTTTTTTTTGTTTTTTTTTTGGTCTATCAATAGAAGTCAATGGTAACCAAAACTCTTTGCTTACCAACATTCTTCAGAATGTTGTATTTCGCAGAAGAAAGAACGTCAAGCAGGTTTGGAATTAGGATGAGGAAATTATGACATAATTGTTATGTTATATGGCACCCCTCTTTAAAATATAGTTCACACTTAACGCTCAATATAAGCCAACTCGAGACCAAAAGAGGTTTGCCGTGAAACTATGCCAGACGAGTTGTGTTTTACCCATGAGGTTGCTTGTCTGTGATGAAATTCAAGTCAGTATTTGTAAATGGCCCAATTTATTTTTTCTGCTCTTAAGATGCTACATTTGCAATGTCGGTGTAAAAATGAGTACAGCTGACACCTCAGGTGTCCATGTTGACAGATGGCATTTGTGGGGGCATAACTTTTGCCCTGCTGAATCCTGCCCCTCGACAGAACCTGCTCGCAGTAGGTCGACAGTAGTTGGCGAAGGGAGCCGGGAGCCCCTATAGTGTTCCTGGAGGAAGTCTGTTTCGTTCCTCACAAGCTCCTGTGGAGAATGAGTCAGTGTGTTGAGACAATTAGCCGTCCGCTTCTAATCCAAGACCTGTTTTCAGTTTTCTCTCTGGAAGGTTGACGAGGATTCGCGTAGATGTGCTGGTTTTAGATCAGCTCTTAGAAGCGGCTATGCTCTTGCAGGTCTTCTAAAGGGCACACATGTGAAGTGGGACATGTTTAGCATCTGCTTCTGTCAGGTCTCTCATGTGGTTAAACACGTGATTTTGTTTTGTAAGTGCTGTTTGGCTATGGTGCGGAGCCAGTTTGCTTCTAATAAGCACTTCAGGCCTTTTCCTGCAGGTTTTTACTACACGGAGTTAGGGCTGCACGATAAATCGAAATGGAATCGAGATCGCGATTCGACAGAAGCTGCTATTGTCATGCGTATCTTTCAGTGAAGCACGGTTCTGTGATCAGCAGTAAATCTCCATCCAAAGGCCAGAGGGCGCTCTCGCGCTGAAACTCCAAATACGCCTCGCAGAAGAAACCCAGAAAATGCCTATCGCTGCAGCTGAATAAACAGAATTGATTTAATAGAATTGACAAAAAGATTCAATTGCTTTCATAGATTCAACGTGAATAATAAACACACGACTACGGCAATATACGGTTTATCTGAGTTCTTATTATTGTTTTTTTTTTTTTTTTTTTGCATATCTTGTCAGTGAACTACGGCAGTGTGTAGTAAATTCTGCTCCATCTGAAAGCACGTGATGATGATTTCCTGCTGATTACAGAACCGGCTTTTTTAACAAAATGCGCATGACAATCGCATTCGTTTAATCGTGCAGCCCAACGTGGTTGTAAAGGTTGTACATTTATCACAACTTCAAGTTGGATTTATTTTCTTTGGCTTGTGTTTGCTATATGATGTAGCTAGCTCCTATCTGATGAAGTACAGTGGACACATTCTTTGCTTTATTCTTGTTTCCAGGAAGCGCACCATGTCGGCTATCTGTGGACCCACAGGCTGAAGAGGTCTGATCGTTCTGGAGAGCAGGGAAGCAAGAGATGGGGAACACGGCCACCAAGTTCCGCAAGGCACTGATCAGTGGAGATGAGGTTCTGGCCTATCAGTTGTACGAGGGTAACCCTCAGTTCAAAGAGTCTCTAGACCCCAACACCTCATATGGGGAACCGTACCAACACAACACCCCGCTCCATTATGCTGCCAGACATGCCATGACACGCATACTCCGGTAAGACACGGTTTATCCAGTAATATTTAGTATTTTGGCATTCTGCTTAGTTTTTACTTAAGCTATTACCGAGTTGCTTTCTGATTTCCAGATGTTTAATGATTGACTTCATGGTTTGGTTTCTTATTTTCATGTAAATTTTCATTCAAAAATGTAAATTCTGTCATTATGTGCTCACCCGCATGTTGTTCCAAAACTTTATTTCTTCTTTGGAACATAAAAGAAGATATTTTCAGTTTTTTATTTATCTGTAGCTGTGATTAATGTGCTAATATCACTGTTTTGTTGTCATATCTATTAATTTATTAAAATACATTAAAAATGCCATTTACGTACAATGGCTTGAATAAATCTTCTATGATGAGCTTATTTTCAATTTCTAAATTATAATTAATTTTGATGATTTTTGGGGGCATAGACTAAAAACCATATTATTAGGTAGTTTGGCATAGGCTTTTAATATAATTTCTTATAAAAATATTCTAACAAAACTGCTTATTAAAATGTTAATGTGCATTTAGGAAATGTTAAAAACATTTGTCCATCAAATCATGGGGTCCAACCAACATGAAAAAATGCAAAAGAAAACATTAAACAAGAAATGATACCATAAAGATGGCCTGAAGACCGTTATGACTCTGTCAGTGTCAATAAGTGTTTTAAAATATCTTATAAACCTTTTCCATGACAAGACAATGTTAGTTAAATGTGATCTGGAGCCACTACCTGAAGATGTAATGATATTTATGAATTGAGAATTCATTAGAATTCATCCTTTTTTCTAGGATAAATAATATATATATATTTAAAAAAAAAAATAATAATAATTACGACGCATGAAATAATTTTTCTACTTTTTTTTTCCCTAAATAATTTTTCTACTCATTACATTTTCTAGTCATTAAACTATAACCTTTTTTGGAAATTGTGTATATATATATTTTCAAAGCCATATGAAACCAACATGAATACAGAGAGAAGATTTTGAAGAATTTGGTTTTAAACAAAATTGTTCCATTTCCTTATTGCAGACACTCTTTATGTCATTGACCCGCAAAACATTTGAATCTGACACACTCATAGGTCTATCTGTCAGGCTCCAAGCAATATTTGATAAATGATACAAGATTTCCTTGGTTCTTAAAGGCTTCCAAACTGTTAGAAGTACTCAAATCATCACATTCTGCTGTTTTTCTTGCCCAGTGTGAAACTCTTTGGCCTAGAAAGTGTGGAATTTTAGAGGCCAATCTTTGAAAGTTATTTTAAGGCAAAACAGCTGTTTCAACTGCAAATATGTTGAAGATTCTGGGTCCGAATCAGCAGGCCAGTGTTGCTCAAAATTTATAGCTGTTGGAAGGAGACTCGTGTTAGTTTGCTTTTGGAAAGTTATATGTTCTATATGGGGGTGGTGTGGTGTAAAAAAATAATCATTGGCATATTGTCATTGTCAGAATTTTATTATCGATACATTCCTAAAATCTGGTTTCTTAAAGCAAAACCAATGACTGCAATTTTTTTTTACCGTTTCCTAATGTTTATTGAAAGTGCTTTTTACCTTTTATTTGTCCATGCCATCTTTTCTCAGGTCCTTCCTCTTCAGCAAGGATGGGAACCCCAACAAACGTAACATGCACAATGAGACCACATTGCATGTGTTGTGCATGGGGCCAAATATCTTGCTATCCGAAGGGGCGCTGCAGCCGCGACTAGCCCGTCCCTATGAAGATGAATGCAGACGGGCTGAGTGCCTCCAGATGATCCTAAAATGGACCGGCGCCAAACTGGACCGTGGTGAATATGAGAGTGCTGACGTCAGTGCCACCGATAACCAGAAAAACACACCACTACACTATGCCTCTGCCTCAGGGATGAAGACATGTGTGGAGGTACATATAGGACTATTATAAAACACACTTGAAGCCTTGTATCTGTCAAAACGTGCACAGACACAGTTTTTGTGTCCAAAATCATTCACTGATTCACTATTTCCATATAGTGAACACTAGATAGAGAATAGGGAACCGTTTTTGGACACGGCACCTGACTACACCAAAATAGGTGTAGCGCTAACAATCTTTCTGTAATGGCAGATCGTGGAGACATTTAATTGTTCATGTTCTAATATTGTCATATTGCACAACCATACCTCCAGTAATTTGACTACCTTTTTAACCACCTGGCTCGTAGGCACAAGGTGCTTTGAGTTTGAGACCCCTGATGTGGAACATTTAGAAATCTTGAATTGAGATGTTTGTTTTGACAGTAGAAATGATTAAACCGTCTATATATGCAGAAGCCGAAGATGGATTCTGAAAAGTGTTTATTGGGTAACACTTTATAGTAAGATTCAATAAGGTTAACATTAGTTCATACAGTATACATAAATGCATTGAACAACGTGTTTAAAAAAAAAATGTTTATAGTTAATGTTAAATAATGAATATACTATTGTTCATTGTTAGTTAATGTTCATAACGGATGGACTAATGTTAGCTAATTTATAAATCAAGTTAAAATGTATTGGGATATATACAAATAAATAAATAAAATAACAATTTAGATTAATAAATGCTCAAGTTTTTATTAATTGGTTCATATTGATTGTTGCAGTCACTGATGTTAACATATAGAACATTATTTTACACTGTTAAAGAATTGGATTCTCATGATAAATGTGACCAAAGTCTCAAAAAAAAAAAAAAATGAGTTGGATGTATGATGGAGTATTTTTGTGCCAAAGGTACTCCTTCAGGGTTCATTTCAGTTTTGGAACGTTTTTTTCAAGTATGGCCCTGTATGACGTCATAAAGGGTGGAATTCCTTGTATGGGCACTTCTTCTGGAAGAGCGTGTGCACATCAACCAGAGCAAGAGCAGCCCATCAATGTGCTTCATTCGGGTCATTGGGATCTGATTCTGGATTGAATATATATATCGGGATCAGATTTTTAGCCATAGATCATTTAAGTCAATCAAGTTTTTGTTCCTGTTTTATTTATGTTGATGTCACAGCTTGCAGACAATCGCTATGCAAAAGCTGCGCATTCTCGTGACCCTTTAGCTCCGCCCACAGCACGCCTTCAGGAGCTCAACTCTTTTTGGAGAGAAGCGGTACATAACATATAGAACATTATTTTACACTGTTAAAGAATTGGATTCTCATGATAAATGTGACCAAAGTCTCAAAAAAAAAAAAATGAGTTGGATGTATGATGGAGTATTTTTGTGCCAAAGGTACTCCTTCAGGGTTCATTTCAGTTTTGGAACGTTTTTTTCAAGTATGGCCCTGTATGATGTCATAAAGGGTGGAATTCCTTGTATGGGCACTTCTTCTGGAAGAGCGTGTGCACATCAACCAGAGCAAGAGCAGCCCATCAATGTGCTTCATTCGGGTCATTGGGATCTGATTCTGGATTGAATATATATATCGGGATCAGATTTTTAGCCATAGATCATTTAAGTCAATCAAGTTTTTGTTCCTGTTTTATTTATGTTGATGTCACAGCTTGCAGACAATCGCTATGCAAAAGCTGCGCATTCTCGTGACCCTTTAGCTCCGCCCACAGCACGCCTTCAGGAGCTCAACTGTTTTTGGAGAGAAGCGGTACAGCTGTATCTGTCTTTTATAAATCTGATAAAACTAAACACTCTTCGGAGATATGAAGGATGCAGTACTACTCTATAGGTACTCAAGGTTAACATGAGGTTGGGAGAAATTTTGTGTTATATCCGCTTTAAAATATAACTGATTCATGTTTTGAAACTTCCTGGAACGGATCTTCAATTCTTTACCTAATCTCAAACACACAAAAAAATTTGACTGGGCAATTTTTCTTCCACATATACATTTCACAAAAATTTGGCAAATTGATATTTATGTATAATGGAGTATGTTCCGAAAGATACTGTATGTAGTCATAGTTCAGTGAAACCTTATCTCAAAAGATTAAAGGTAGGGTAGAACATTTTCATTGGACAAACATTTTAGGGTCCTATGCCTTCCACAGACTATATAAATACGTATAAATAAATTTAGACCACTTAACTTAGTAATTGCTCTCGGGATGTGAAGAGACTTTCAACCAGCCTAACAAAAAATGTTTTTGAACCAAATCACCTACCCTGTCTTTAAGGTTTCCTCATGTCATTACCTCTTTCATTTAGTGATCTTTCCACTGTATGTTAACAGTATTACCCTCTTTTTGCAGTTTCTGTTGAAGCGTGGTGCAGACCTGTTTGCGGAGAATGAGATCAAGGAGACCCCATGTGACTGTGCAGAAAGGCAACACCATAAGGAGCTTGCGCTTAGTCTGGAGTCTCAGATGGTCTTCTCCACTGACCCCCATGCAGAGGATATCGAGGCAGAGTATGCAGCCTTAGACCGCAGGGAGGTGAGCTCTCCAAATAAACTCTGGAATTTCTTGTGACCTTAACATTGGCCTCAAGCCTTGGTGTCCAGATGTGACAGATTTTAAAGGGATAGTTCACCCAAAAATGAAAATTATGTCATTAATAACTAACCCTCATGTTGTTCCAAACCCGTAAGACCTCCGTTCATCTTCGGAACACAAATTAAGATATTTTTGATGCATTCTGACAGCTCTCTGACCCTTCCATAGACAGCAAGGGTCCTTACACGATCAACATCCAGAAACGTAGCAAGGAGATCGGTAAAATAATCCATGTGACATCAGGGGTTCAACCATAATTTTATGAAGCTACTAGAATATTTTTTGTGTGCAAAAAACAAAACAACTTTATTCAACAATTCGTCATTTTGGTAGCGCCATTTTGGAGAGTATCCACTGAACGCAAACAGCGTATGTTGTTCTGTGTCAGCCGCACCACACGGATACGTTGTTTTACATTCAAATCAAAGCACAAACAACGTAGGAATTGTATCCGCGTGCCGCAGCTGAGACAGAATAGCATACGCTGTTTTGCGTTCAGTAGATACTCTCCAAAATGACGCTAGGGTGACGCGGAGGAGACGAATTGTTGAATAAAGTATTTTTTTTTTTGCGCACAAAAAGTATTCTCGTAGCTTCGTAATATTACGGTTGAACCCCTGATGTCACATGGATTATTTTACCGATCTCCTTGCTACATTTCTGGATGTTGATTGTGTAAGGACCCTTGCTGTCTATGGGAGGATCAGAGAGCTGTCAGAATGCATCAAAAATATCTTAATTTGTGTTCCGAAGATGAACGGAGGTCTTACGGATTTGGAACGACATGAGGGTGAGTAATTAATGACAGAATTTTAATTTTTTGGATGAACTAACCCTTTAACCTGTATTTTGTAGACCAATAAAAATATAAAAGTTTGATGCAGATGACTGATTGCTGATTTAGTTATGGTTCGATGATTAACACGTAACTGTCTATGTTTCAGTTTTATGAAGGTTTGCGAGTGCAGGACCTCAGGAGACTGAAGGACATGTTGATAGTGGAGACGGCAGATATGTTGCAAGCTCCTCTCTTCACCGCAGAGGCTCTTCTTCGGGCTCATGGTATGATTGTGTCAAACACTCAAAGGTATATTCACTGCTGTTGGCTGGCCCAAATTGAATTATGGAAAAATGTGTTGAGAGTACTACACTCTCACTGGTGGCTGAAAACTGGGTATGGCTTGGTTTGCTTGTTCTGGTTTTGTTTGGTTTATTCTGCTTTGTTGTTCTATTTTTTTTTTTTTTGACAGCCAGTGATGATCATGCATTTGTATTTTATTGAAAAGAGCAGCTTTGACATTTTGGTAACACTTTAGAATAGGGAACACGCTAGTTTCTTATTACGCATATTACTAGCATATTGGCTGTTTATTAGTACTTAAAAAGCACATATTAATGCCAGTGGTGGACAGTAACGGAGTAGTTTTAATTCGTTACTGTACTTAAGTACATTTTTCAAGTATCTGTACTTTACTGGAGTCGTTTTATTTTGAGTAACTTTTACTTTTACTTCACTACATTCCAAAGCATAAGATCGTACTTTTTACTTCACTACATTTCATAAAACATATCGTTACTCCTTATAATATATCACGCGCTCCGACATGCAGAAGCGGTGTCTGATTCAAGAATGAACCGATTCTTTTCAATTAACCTTTTAAATCAGTTCACAAATCGCACCAAAAGATTCACTGACGAATTAGAATGATCCGATTGCAGCTGTTCTCGAGTCGAAAAACTCACTGATTCAAATGAACCGTTTAGTGCGAGTCTCCAGTGAACTGAATTCACAAGTAAGAACCAGGAGATCTTGTGAGCGCGCGCGCGTCTGATGCTGCTAAAAGTATGTTACTAATGTCGAATTTTAGGATTAATTATTTTAACTGAAAATCATATTTAGGTCAAAATTGTCAGTTTTTTGTGAACTAAATCTGCTGTAAAGGGTGATCTATTTAAGCCCACTGAAATGCTTGAATGCAGACATATCAACATCAGTGTCTCTATGTTTTAGGTAAAAAATCCAAAATAGCACAGATTAATAAAATAACTCAAGCACGTTCATATTCCCCACTGCCGTAACGTTAACAGTTTTATTAAAATGCTACGCATTTAGCTCTGTGACGTCTGTTTTTATATTGTTTATCAACAGTATACATTTTTATATTGTTTGGATTAACTAGCCGAGGAGACCGATTTGAATGTTTATTCATAATCATACTGAAAATAAGTAAATGTTGTTAGCTGATGCTAACGGTCTAGCTAACAAGCTTGCTGGTGCTAAGTTGAGGTCATTTTTAGATATAACGTTAAAGTCCAAATATTTTTATTCAACCAGCTAGATAGATTACATCTGAGGAAAAAAGAAAGGATGTGATGTTCAGAACATGGTAACTACAGTAATTATCAAAGTGGGAAGTGATGCCCTCTGGGGGCATTTGGCCAGGGGTGTTTTTACACCACAGACAAGGTTTGAGAAGAAAAAAATCATTATGAAAATATAATTATATTTTCCTTAAAATGTTCTTCCTAACTTCAGGCCTTATTCTCATGTCATATATAACTGTGATGTTCTGCAAAACAACAAGCTTTAAAACACTTTTTTCTTACTGGTGAAAATCAGATGGTCAAATCTGATTTCTCTCAGGTACTTCGCGGTGTAAGCTTCATAGTGAACATTACTACATCACTCTCGTCAACGTAGTCCATATCAACAACAAAAATATATCTTGACTCCATATAGTGGTTATTTTGGGAAATCCCAGGTATTTTGAGCAGTAGGATTATAAAAAAATATGTGCTAATATAAATTTAAATTAAGTAGCCTATATAAAATTGCGAAATAAATCTATCTATCAGTACTTTTTTACTTAAGTACATCAAAAAATCAAGTACTTTTGTACTTTCACTCGAGTAAAATTGAAAAAGGAGTACTTTTACTGGAGTAATATTTTATTATTTGTATCTGTACTTTTACTCAAGTACTTGATTTGTCTACTTCGTCCACCACTGATTAATGCCTTATTCTGCAAGACCATATTCTAGATCCCTTAACCCTACCCCATACCTAAACAACTACCTTACTATCAATTATCAGCAAATTAGGAGTTTGTTGATGGAAAACATAGTTAATAGTGAATATGCGTTCCCTTATCTGAAGTATTACAACATTTTTATATTAACTCCTTTTTCGGAGCCTCACACATGACATGTGGGGGGAAAAAACCCCTCAATATATTGTGTCACGATTTAACGAAAATTAAAACGAGGGACCAAACTAGTATATTGTGCCACGATTTAACTAACACGACAGAATGAAGTAATTAAACATGACCACAGATTCATTTGTGGGGAAAAAAACATTTATATTTTCAACTTTTCTCAATTTTCTTTTTTCTACACAAGAAAAGAAAGTCATTTGATGGATAAGCGACTTGAGCATAGGTAAATGATGACAGAGATTTCAGTTTAAAGCAAATGATCTTTGGAAGGTGCAAATTGATTGGACTGACTAACTTTCACTGTGTTTAAGACACTTTTTTTCTTTTTACCTAATATATTCAAGCATATTTTTCTTGTTTCATTCCAGATCCACTTGACTCAAAAACCTGATAAGGCATGTAATTTGGTTTGAACGGATACATTGCTTCGGACTATTATGGATATTATGCTTCCGACTATTATTTAGCAAACAAACATGCAAGGGACAGGAAATTTGTAGAACTTTGTTTGGAAATTCTGTGTAAATCTGTGGGCATATATTCTGTGTAGGCCTATTTACAAGGTTCAATCTGACGCAATCCTTCCAGGTCCTAACTCATGAAGAATATAGCTTTGTGTACATTTAAAACAGCCATAGGAAACATGTATGGTATTGCCCCTGGAGAAGTTAACTAACCTATAAGGTATTTTGCTGTACAGCAAATCTGAAAAGCATCCATGCTCACAAAGCAGACCTAAATATTTCCTTCCCCTTAATTTTACAAGAGCACTCATGTTTAGAGCTGCTAAACTCTCTGGCACCAGACTCATAATTGGATCAGTGCTTTCTTTAATAATCTCCAATTATGTGAGCAGGCTGTCTAGCAGGCCTTGTTCCAGATGACTAGAGCCCATGGGAGAAAAGGGCAGAGCTCTGATTCATGTGCGCTGCTATTATTGCCACAGCCTCTCTGGAGACCGCCAGCCGAGGCTCAAATATGCAGTTTCACCTTCTTTTAATCTTAAACCCGAATTCACACTCTTGACTCCTAAGACTATGATGGTATACACAGTAGAGTACAGACGATTGAGCTAGCGGGTGTAATGCATTTTGAGGATTTTCAGTTGGGAAAATCTTGCCTCTTTCTTTGGAAGCAAGTTTTATTTGGTTGTACAGTATGTATTTGTTGATGTGTTTTGCCTTGGACTGTGGAATGTGTTATCTTGCCTTCAACGTCTGGAATCTGTCTCCAGGATTTCCTCTGGGAAGTGGCATTTCTTATTTTTTCTTACCCCAGCACACTGCATTGATGTTGACTGATAAGTTCATTTGAAGGTATCAAAGTATATGTCCTTTTTATATGTCACCACCATCCCATGCCATAGCCTTGAACTAGAGGATGAGGAACTTTGGTTCTGTTTTTTTTTTGGGAAGTGAATGTCTTGAAATGCGTTTTAATGGTTACTCATTATTGCTAATAGCATACTTCAGTTCCTTTTTTCCCCTCCCATGTGGGAGTATACCAGCCATGACTGGCAGGTTTACTATGAAGACAGGCATACATGTCCTATGTGGAACTAACCTACGGAACATCTGGGTAGTTTTTCCACCCAGAAAGAACAGCCTTTTTGAAACACTTGAATCAGCTGTGAATTCCACTGAAAAAATGCATTTGATAGGTGAAAGAATGTGTATTTTTAGTATCTGTGTGACTCCTCATGTACTGTTTTTTTTTTTGTTTTTTTTTGGCCATGCATACTGACCCAAGTTTCCCTTTAAAATTTAGACTGGGACAGGGAGAAACTCCTGGAAGCTTGGATGTCTAATGCTGAAAACTGCTGTCAGCGCTCAGGTGTTCAGATGCCAACTCCTCCGCCCAGAGGCTACAACACCTGGGACACCCTGCCCTCACCCCGTACGCCTCGCACCACACGCTCATCTATCACCTCCCCGGACGAGATCAGCCTGACCCCTGCTGATGATGATCACTCCTTGGTGAGGGATCAGATTTGTTCCTCTATTAGTGGTTGGTAGCTCATTGTACGGCCTCTTCTGTGGAGGTGATGTACAATAGTTCGTTTTAATGTAATGAATTTTAATGCATAGGTAGATCAATTTTGGTGGTGTAGCCATGGGGTTAGATCTGGGTTACTGAAATGTTGTAGGTTCAAATCCCATAAATGGGATAAGAATACCAAACATGAATGTTTCTGTTCAAAATCTTGTTACACGGTGCATATCTATGAATCTATATTCACACCAAGGTTGAACTTTCACCTGCAGATAAACCTTAAAATATTTTTTTGCATATGAAAATGTTGCTCTATGAACATTCTTTCTCCATATCTTTATCAAATTTTCATGTTGTGATTAATTGCTGATGCTTTTATCGCGGTATACGGTATTATCACGATATTGAAATTTAGTTTAAAAAAGTGCTGTCATAATACAATATAACAGGTTTAATAACTTTTTTCTTATAACAAAAATAACTGAACATTTAAATGCAATAAAGCAATACAGAAAAATGTTTAAAGTTAAAAGTTTTACACAGATTAAAGTGCAAAAGAACTATAAAGACCAATAGGTATCACTTTACAATAAGACCGCATTAGTTAACCTTAGTTAATGCATTAACATTCACAATGAGCAATAGCTACATTTGCTACAGAAGTTATTAATCTTTGTTAAAAAATACAAGTCTTAGTTCAGGTTAGCTCATTAAATAACACCGTTGCAACTTTTGATTTTAACAACGTGTTATTAAATATTGCAATACCTAAGATTAATGAATGTTCAGAAGAATTTTTCATTGGCAGTTTGTTAACTAATGAAATGAACTAATGTTGACTAATGAAGCCCTAATGTAAAGTGTGACCGAACAATAAACAATCAAAACACTTTCAAACAATATCTAGGGCATGTTGTAGTCCAGATTAAAATGTAAATTAAAAAAAAAAAAAAAATAGCCTATTAAGTCTAAATATGTAAGTATTTGACGCTGTGATAAATAAATAGCCTATTAAGTCTAAATATGTAAGTATTTGACGCTGTGATGAACATCATAGCAAATACACAAATCTGAATGGCTGTTTAAATCATTTAAACACGATTCAGAAACAGAAAGTAGTGCAGCTGCTTTGTTTACAGGGTTTCCGGGGTAACGGCTGCATTTAAATGAATTATTATTATTATTATTTCTGCAGTTTAGCGCCATCTGCTGTCAGAGAGTGAAAGTGCACTTTCATCCAGAGCGTCTCTCACATGTCCCGTCCACCATGTGCTTCTGGTCCGCGCTTGTTTACATCAGAGTGCGCACGCGTCTTTCACACAGCATACAGGGTGTTGTGCATTTTGACCAGTTGATGGGAAAAGTATTCTTAAAATGCATTCAAAATTCGGAATAATTTGTAATATATAATTATTCACGGTATTTAGAAGTGCCCACGATAACAATATCGTGCATAATCATTACCGTGATGTATCGCATTACCGAATACCGGCACAAGTCTACACCATAGTCAAAAAGGCAACAATTCTATAATACAATTTTTTTTAACCCATTTTTGGCTGCTAAGTTCCAGTGATTAAATTCTACCATTCAAAAAAAAAAATGTATTGCCGAAATGTGAAATTAGAGTTTTGACCTTGCTTTTTCTGCATCCTGTGCTTCTGATAGCCGAATGACAGACGTTGGTTTATTGCATTTCATTTAGCATGCAAGTGCTTTTGGAGTGTAATCTAAAATGACAAATTAGTTAAAGGGGTCATGAACTGCCTTTTTTATTATTTTGTACTGTTCTCTGAGGTCCACTTACAACGCTATCAACATTTTTACATCAAAAAAACATCATAATTTAGAAGTAATAAGCTATTTTCTGTCCTGTTTTGACCCCCTCATCGGAACGCTCTGTAGTGCAATTTGTCATGAGATTAAACGGCCAGATGTCATTTTATCAAATGTTTATTATTCTGATCAATTTGATACTGCTTCGTGTTTAGAATGTAGTTTATATCTAGGTGTATAGCATTTAACATGATATTTTCTCACTAATGTTGTTTTGTTCTCCACTGTCAGTGCGGAATTTGTATGTGTGCGGCCTCCATGTTTGAGGAGCCTGTTGATATTCCATGTGGTCACGAGTTCTGCAGAGGATGCTGGGAAAGGTGAGGGCTTTTTCTTCAGAGGCTTTTAATTCAGTCACATTACATTATTTGTGATGGTATTATGGTATTTATGAATTACATTAATTCAGTCATGTGTACTTGCCCTTGGCAGTTTCCTGAATATGAAGATTCAGGAGGGGGAGGCCCATAACATCTTCTGCCCAGCCTATGACTGCTTCCAGCTGGTTCCTGTTGAGGTCATTGAGAGCATTGTGTCCAGAGAGATGGACAAACGTTATCTGCAGTTTGACATCAAGGTATAATTACATGATCAGATGCACATTAGTCTTAAATATGTGCATAGATACTGTTGTAATTTTTTTATTTAGTGATATGGAGAGTTAAACACAAAGATAGATTAAGCAATACAGCATTAGGCTCCAGTTTTGAGCCAATTTAAACCCTGTGATTCTGCCTTCATAGAGCTGCTGGTTTTCCAGTCAAAGAGATCAGTCCTCTCAGTGGAGTTTATGTGTTTGGTGTTATTGTGGAGTCAGTCCAGAACGGTGGAACACTGAAATGGGAGCTGAGAGTGTTGAAGTAACCGTAACAATGGCAGCTCTCATCTGAGAATGTCTGAGAATGACACTTCTCACGCTGTGGAGTCCCAAGACTTTCATTATGTTGCCATGGTGATGTTGAATCTTCCACAGGGGCGTCTGAGCTCTGTTGTAGCCATTTTCAGGGTCAGAGGGTACTAACAGACTTCTGGAGCTGTTGGTAAAAATTAACTCAGATCCCGGCATCATAAGACTCAGCAGATCAGATGAACCGGAAAGGACAACATATTTTTAGTTTAGTTTTGTTTAATCAGCAATCTCAAAACTTTAAATGACAGAAATCATTTTATTTAAAGGGGTAATATGATGTGATTTCAAGTTTTCCTTTCTCTTTGCAGTGTTACAAACTGTTCGTGAATAGATAAGATCCTTAAAGTTGCAAAGACTAAAGTCTCAAACCCAAAGAGATATTCTTTATAAAAGCTAAGACTGGTCCACACCCTCCTAAAATGCCTCGTTCAAACACGCCCCCACATGTCTATGTCACTGTGTGGGAAGATTTGCATAACGCTGCCCAAATGTTCACGCAAAGAATGAAGGCGTAACTTTATTGTTGCCGCCGCTGCCGCCATGTTGTGAAGACGCTGTGTGTTTCGTTGCGAAAGTGAAAATACTTTGTTTGGCCTTCCAAAAGAGGACACGACTAGAAATCAGTGGTTAAGTTGTATTTACAACACTGTTCCAGAACAGATCAACTCAAATATTAAGATGTGTGCAGCGCATTTTATGGAGGATTGTTTCCTGATCCTGGTGGAGTAGACTACAATGTCATCTGTTCTGACTCACAGTCTGTAAGTACGTTTTCATATTTAAAGGATTTGCCACTGATGATTCAAATGTGAGTTTTGAGCAGTGTAGAGTAGCACTTGTTGTTTGTCGTTTCTCCGATCACAAATGCAGACATAGTTTTATGTTTACGCGGCGCGATGCAACTCGTAAAAAGACAGTATAAGTCATTATAATCAGTAATTATGTCCCCACTGGATGCTACAAATGCCTCGTTTGTAATGGGTTTTAATGTATTTGTCTTGTCGTTCCGGGACACGACATCACAGTATGGAAAGGGGCGTAACATTTTTGTCACACGCTTGAGGTATTCGACCAATCACAATGCACTGGATAGCTGGCCAATCAGAGCACACCTCGCTTTTCAGACCGATGAGCTTTGTAAAAATCGACGCGTTTCAGAAAGGCTTTTTTTTTACCTTAAACCACAAACACTTTTCATTACACCAAATACACAAAATAATGTTCTTTTTAGCAGCATTATACGACCCCTTTCATTTAATAATGGTTCATATTTGAGGGATAATGTACAGCCAGAGGGTCATTTTATTGCAGAATAAAGAGTTATTTAGTAACCGGTCCTATTCTTACTATTAACTAGATTGCATATTGGCTGTTTATTAGTACTTATAAAGCACATTAATATTAATACCTTATTCTGCATGACCACATTTTAGACCCCTTAATCCTAACCCATACCTAAACTTAACAACTACCTTACTAACTATTAAAAAGCAGCAAATCAGTTGTTTGAGGCAAAAGTTGTAGTTATTATAGTTAATAGCAGTGTTGGGCAAGTTACTCTGAAAATGTTATCAAATTACTGATTACTCCTTTTAAAAGTAATCACGTTACTGTTCTGATTACTTTATTTCAGATGTAATTAGTAATTAGTTACATTTCTAGTTATGTTACTTTTTTCTCCATGAAATTTATGAAATCCCAGCATACACTCTCCCGATAAATACTTGTTTTTAAAGCATCAACATTCATAGAACACTGTTATTTTTAACTAAAGCAAGCGGCTGCTGAGTGCATGGTTTGGCATGGCAGAATGCCAGCAAAGAGTCTGCATTTATAATCTCTAAAAGACATTTCAGTTCATAGCAATCTCACAAATCTCTGTTATAACACAATAAATATATGCATAATGAATCTTTCATAATGTCTACAATTCGTGTGTTATAATGAGAGTATTCGTGAGCATGCACATTTCAGCACTGCATTGCTCAACGCTGCAAACACGTGTTATAGCCTAAATAGAAACTCTGCATACGCTTGCACCTGTTATTCGTTTATATTTTATATTAGTTCATGTTGCTTTTGTGCAATACATGAATAACAATTTATTTGTTTTAGATATTTCTATTTTGCAGGAGTCCCATGAATCATTTTATTCTCCCGCATCCCGCACACACACGAGTGTCTACCCACCCACACTCGCCCATCTTGTCCCGCTCTGTTGCGTCGGGTCTCGCGGGAGCAGGTCTCTAATCCACTGGCACTGGACTCAACAGTGTGTGTGCTACATCCTTTTTACAATCTCTAGATTATAAAACACTGCATTCTGTCAGCAATGTAACGCGGCAGTAACGTATAGAGACCTCGGCTTGTAGCTATACTATAATTACTATTTTGAAAATTATAACGCGTTAAATTACTCCGTTACTAAAAAAGTAATCAAATTACAGTAATGCGTTACTAAGTAATGCGTTACTGCCCAACACTGGTTAATAGTTATAATTGCATCTTAAAATAAAGTGTGACCAGTTACTTTGACAAACCTAGACTGTACATTATCGCACCTATTACATACATGAACTTACTAAATCAGTAAATATATGTGAAATTTTGATGCAAGTTAATATTGCTTTATTGTATTTATATTTATGATATTAAGCTTCTGTTATGTATAATAGTTCAATTTTCAGTATACGCACTACCATTCAGAATTTTGGTATCAATAAAATGTTTTTAATAAATTAATACTTTTATTCATTAATTCAGTTGATCAAAAGTGATTATAAAGATGTTGCAAATGATAATAATAATGATATATTTTATTTAAAACGCTTTATATTCAAGCAGAAATCCCAAAGTGCTACAGATTAAAACAATTATTACCATTTCAAATAAATGCTGTTATTTTGAACTTGAAAATGTATCAGGGTTTCCACAGAAATATTAAATAACACCACTGTTTTGAACATGATAATAATAATAAATATTTCTTGATAACCAATCAGCATATTAGAATGATTTCTGAAGGGTCATGTGACCCTTAAGACTGGATTAATGGGTGCTGAAAATCTATCTTTGCCATAACAAAAATAAATTGCATTTTAAAATATATTCTAAAAGAAAACAGTTACTTTAAATTGTAATAATTTCACACTGTTACCATTTTACTGTATTTTGGATGCAGCCAAAATATGCAGCCTTGGTGAGCAAAAGAGACATTTCAAAAACATTAAACAATCTTTTTGACCCCAAACTTTTGAATGATATAAGTTCATATTATATATATTATTAATGTTAATTTGCAGCTATTTAGCTTAGATATTTAGCTACAGTGCAACTCTATTTCTCTTACTGGTTTGTTGTTCTTATGACCAATGATTCTGTTTTCTTGCTTTAATTGGTGATATATTGAAATTAGTACTGAGGTCCAAGGCCATTTTTACTATAGTCAGAAACTATCAAGTAAAGAATTCACTAATCTATTATAACTTGTGTTGATAAGAAAAAAGAGGACATGAGATAAAAGTTGCATGTTGCCATCTAAAAATGTCAAATATACAGTATAGCAGTCATTATACATTAGAATCAGAGAATTGCAGAGAGCCACATATTAAATGAGTAAGGCAGTGTTTTGCATTTTAAATGCCTCCCTCGCTTGCTTTCTCTTCCATTCTCTGTCTCTATTTCTCTGTCCTCCTCTTTACACTTTTTCTTCTTCTCCCTCAGGCATTTGTGGAGAATAATCCTGCCATCCGGTGGTGCCCGCGGGCTGGCTGTGATAGAGCGGTGCGATTGGCCGGACAGGGGCAAGGTGCCAGCACCTCTGACCCGCTTAGTTTTCCTCGCCTCCAGGCCCCTGCGGTGGACTGTGGCAAGGGTCATCTTTTCTGCTGGTCAGTGCCAGTCACCGATACAAATCTTATAAGCCATTATACCAGAAGAGAGGATTTGTAATTCTGAACAAAATCTCCAGTTTACTACATGATTTAATGTGATTAATAGTAATAGCAACATATTAATAGTAGCCTATTTAAATAATATTAATAGTATTTCTAGACTCATATTCTGCACTTATTTTAGCAGTGCAAATCATGTTACAGAGACATTGTCAAAAAGATCGCCTGTGTTACATAAATGTATAGAAATGAAGGAAGAATGTGTGTTTGTATGTAGGTTCTGCTCACAGTGGTCACTGCTGATGCAGCTGGCTGAGTTTCTCTTTCCCACAGCTCTGGTCCTTATGTCCCCAACACACAAACACATAGACATATACACACACCCACACAGTGGGCTTGTATCTCATCACTGCCTGTGCCAAAATCTGAGCATTACATTTGAGTCAAAACACCCTCCCCTCTCTGTCTCATACACACATTTAATCTGCCTAAGTGAATATGGATTGAATCTAAAATGAAAGAAGCTGTTATTTAAAGGTGTCTGAGGTCAACAGTCTTCCAACATTGTGTTCTGTATCAGTGATTTTAACTGGTAGGTCACCGTTCTGTCCTAATTGGGTAGTCAACAGCAGGGAAAAAAATAATGATAAATGTTTAACTACAACATCTCAAACTCCTGTACCTGGAGGGTACAAGGAACGGATTAAAAAAATTGTTATTACACCATGTTAATATGTTAGCATAGGTTAATCTTTTACTCATGTTTGACACACATTTTTATCCCCAAAAGCCTGTCCACCACCAACAACTAAAATGTATAGAACATAAATAAAATATTCACTAGAAAAGGAATTTCCTTTATGCTAAGGCCTGTCGTCACACTGGGGTTTCTCCCCACAGGGAATGCCAAGGAGAAGCCCATGAACCATGTGACTGCCAAACTTGGAAGATGTGGCTCCAGAAAGTCAATGATATGAAACCAGAAGAACGTGAGCTTGCTTTGCTGTACTTTTCAGTAACTACTAAGATAAATATCCTGAAGTATTGTTCCTACCTGTCCAAAACCATTTTTGGACCTCAAGCAACTTTATTTCTGTCTTTTTCCATTACAGTGGCAGGTGTAAGTGATGCGTATGAAGATGCTGCCAACTGCCTGTGGTTACTCACCAACTCCAAACCCTGTGCCAACTGCAAATCTCCCATTCAGAAGAATGAGGGCTGTAACCACATGCAATGTGCCAAGGTTATTTGCGTAATAATAATAGATTTATGTATATACCAGGTTAAGTATGGAGCAGAGTCATGGAGGTTTTTAGAGGTGTAAAATGCAGGCTTGACAAGAGAGTTGGTGTGAACTTTGGAAGGGAACAAAAGGTCAAACATGATACCAAGGAATTTTGAAAGGGATTGACAAAAACTTCAAAATCAATGCACAAATCTGAGTTTCGGCCCTCTTACTTTTAAATCTCTTTTGTGTTAAGTTTAAGAAAATTCCCAGTGCCACTGGCCGAAATGAGTGGGAGGGTGTATATCAGAACAGGTGGTAGAATAAATCTCAGCAAAGCAGTGATAACTGAGACCATAATGGTTGGTGATATGATTTTGAAAAGGAGAGGGCCAAAAACAGAACCCTGGGGGACTCCCTGAGTAAAAGAGTTGTGTTTCTCAAAAGAGATGAAATATTATCTTCCAGTAAGAAGTAAACCAAGAGGGAATTGTGCCAATATGGCTGTGAGCCATGAAAAGAGTAAATCAAGACTGTCAAAAGTGGAACTTTTGATGAAAACCTGATTGGAAGGGTCAATGAGGATTATTAGAAAGCATTGAATTTAAGCTTTGCTGCTTGCTGTTATGGCTTTTTTTTTTTGTTATGACAGTCTTAATAAAATGTTATTGTTAAGATTAAGATTTGTTTCTAAAGTTCTGCCTCTGCAACAGTGGGCTGATGTTAAATCATTTAAATAAATAGTAGATGAGGAAATCTGGATAAATCTCTTTGATAAAAGAACAAAAAATGTGTGGGTGTGCCTTAGGAAAGAATGCATTACTGTTCATTCAATCTTGATAATCCTGCAACAAGGTTACTAAACAGGGAAAGACATTGCAAGTACTAGCACTCCAAAAATAAAAAGTGAGAGATGGTTTCCTAGCAACAAACACAATCTTTGCTGTCAGAATACCAAAACTCCCAGTGTGCTGCCTGCTAGACTGCTATATGCATTTGCTAGTGACATAATAAAAGAAGACTAATAGTTTGTTTTAGATTAGGTGTTGTTAATCAAGAGTGTATGTGTGTACAGTGCAAGTATGATTTCTGTTGGATCTGTATGGAAGAGTGGAAAAAACACAGTTCCTCTACAGGAGGTTACTACCGCTGCACACGCTATGAGGCCATTCAGCAGGTGGAGGAGCAGTCTAAAGAGATGACCGTTGAGGTACATATTCTTACATACATGCTCATGCTGTTTTGTCTGTTTATATATTTATTCAACACAATAAGAGTTATGGAGTTTTTAATAATGAAGAAAGAAAAATATCTCACAACTGATTATGGCTGTGCCTGGATGTTTACACACACTTATGTTTTTTTTGTTTGTTTTTTGCAGGCTGAGAAGAAACACAAGAACTTCCAGCAATTGGATCGCTTCATGCACTATTACACACGCTTTAAGAACCACGAGCACAGCTACCAGGTAAAAAAAAAAAAGTCTACAAAAATCTGCCTGATTTGACGCAGTCTCACATAGTCGTCGACTACAGTGAATGGCATGAAGTTTGGTTCACAATGCAGCTTAGTCTGACCAACAACCACCTTGACTGGAAGAGATCGTCTGAATGGCATTTAAAACGAACAACCACCGTTTTTGTTTTTACCTGCTGTTTATGCATCATATAGTCAGTGAACAGACATTTGGCAGTCTGTGGATTGACATTAGATGTGATATTAGATGTGAGGCAAATGGTCTTTATCTGTGTTATCTTTTCCCACAGCTGGAAGAACGTCTGCTTAAGACGGCCAAAGACAAGATGGAACAACTGAGCAAAGTTTTGAGTGGAAGTAAGATGCAAAACCACAGTTACATAATCAGTGTTAATGAATTATTTCTAAGCTGTGATAATGCATTGTCAACCTTTTTTCAGTCTGTAAAATTTACAGACTGGAAGCACTCTATAGAGAATAAAACTTGCTTTTATATTCACACAGTGATTCCTTCTACATTTAGCAGTAGATCAAGTTTAAGACTTTTTAAATTGGATATTAACTCCTTTATTGTATTACTGTGTTGTTGCAGGAGAAGGCGGCCCTCCAGATACTACTTTCATTGAAGATGCAGTGCATGAACTACTCAAGACTCGTCGTATTCTCAAGTGCTCTTACCCTTATGGGTTCTTTCTGGAGCCCAGAAGCACAAAAAAGGAAATATTTGAACTTATGCAGGTTAGTAACACAGATGCTAGTTATGGGATATGCTTACTATGTATGTTCTGAGTTAGTGACAGCTTAATACTCTTATTCCTCTTGTTAGACTGACTTGGAAATGGTGACTGAAGATCTTGCACAGAAAGTCAACCGGCCTTACCTCCGCACGCCTCGTCATAAGATAATCCGCGCTGCCTGCCTGGTGCAACAAAAGAGGCAGGAGTTTCTGGCCTCCGTGGCAAGAGGTGTGGCGCCCAATGATTCACCCGAAGCCCCTCGACGCAGGTAAAAGGCCTCTTCCTCAATTACAGGCTGCTTAAAAATAGACAAAAAACCTTGAAAATATATATTTAAAAATAGATTTTTTTTATAAACAATAATAAAGATGGCCATACTAAATATATATATTTTTTAAATGTAAGCTTTTGTTGAAAACAGTATAAAATAATATGAAACCAGTTTTAAACTATATTTTTAAAGGACTTAGAAAACGCATTTCTATGAATGTAAGGTTAATAGGGTCAATAGGGTTTTAATTTTAACTAGGGATGCACCGATACTGGTATCGGTATCGGGCCCGATACTAAGCTCCTGTACTTGTACTCGTACTCGTTAAAATGCCCCTATACCAAACGCCAATACCACACAGCATGTGATAAGTTCCATATTCAGACAAAGAAACGCAGACAACAGACAGCAGAATGGAGTTATTAGAGATTAAAGATGTCTACGAAGTATATGTATGCAATGAATATAATGTTAAACATTCAGTATTAACGCCTGTATAGCTGATGTGTGCGAGCTGATAAGCAAAGCACGCTGAGTGGATTGAGCGCGCGGCGGCGCAGATGCACGAGCTTGTCGAGTGAATATACCTTTCTCACAGACATCACTGGAAAGTTTGTAGTTCAGTCAAATATGTCAAAAACAAGTAAGTAAAACAATGCACAAGTTACTTAATGGTAGGGAGGGAGGGAGAGAGAGAGAGAAGGAGAGCGCACGCGCACTTCTGTTGTGTGATCTTTGATGTTCACTCACTTAGCACACGCATCGTTTGGATTAAAACTAAATCGTAAAAATAAGACCATTTATAGGGGCATTTACTATAAACATCATTTATTTTCAACCTTAGGCATGCACGACTTTCTGGCGAAAGTGAATCTAGCAGCCTGTGTGAAATGCGCTAGGCTATACTATTCTGCATCAGTACAAATACGTGCACTCGTTGCACGCGTTTTGCTTGCTTGAGTGTTTCTGCATTATAAGAGTGGCTTTGGAATATAAATCGCAGCACGTTTCAGATGAAAAAAATGCGACTTCTATTTCTGAAAATATCACAGTTAGGAGATGTATAACGAGTGATTCCCTGCATTATTACAGCAAAGCGCATGATTACAGTACTAAGCCGCTGCAATGGAGCAGCTCTAATGCTATTAAATTAAAGATGATGTACCATAGAGCAAAAGCTGGATGACAGCATGCCCAGGAGACTACAGGCTGTTATTAATGCTAAGGGTTGTTTGTCTAAGTATTGATAGTTGTGTAAATACTGTCATACTAACAGCTGTCTGAATAATTTTTGGTTGATTGTAATCCATTACGTACCTTTCTATCAAAGTTATCTAACCTTTTCAAGCTGAATTTGTTCTGACACCATTTAACTCGGAGTTCTTGTCATATTTTATTACCATTTTCTAAACTATAGGGAATAAACTGTGATAATGTGAGAAATGTTGAAGGTGTCTGAATAAATTTTGGTTCGACTGTATCTATTTGATAAATGAAGTTAACCAACTAACATTATACATACTCTTTTGGTTTCTGTTCCCAATATTTAAAAAATTGACACATGCAATAAAAATATCGGTACTCGGTATCGGCAAGTACCAAAAATAAAAGTATCGGTATCGGGCAAGTACTGGAAAAAGTGGTATTGGCATCCCTAATTTTAACAGTAGTAGTGTATTTCCTAAGAGTGACTTTTCATTTGTAACTCAACTGCACCTGCAGCCTCACAATGTATAAGATCACATGGAACCTACTTTTTTGTTTGCATTTACAGTTTTGCTGGTGGAACATGGGACTGGGAGTACTTGGGTTTCGCTTCTCCCGAGGTAACACTTTTGTTTGGTTTGTTTTGAGACTTTGGGAATAGTTTGTTAAAGAGTGTCTTTGTTAAATCTACTTAGCTGGTGTATGATGCCTGAAGTTTTGGCAGTGCATATTGGCCTTTCGAGCAAGATTTAGTCCTGTTTCAGCATTTGTGAATGTGTGAGACCTTTAATGTTAAACAGTGTACCGCTATTTTGTTCTAATCTAAAGATCCAGAGGAATCATGCCTTTCTCTGGGGAATTGATCCGAGAGAGCACTGTCAGTATACAGGAAGCCATCCGCAGGTATTAAAGAATCCTCATTAGATCCCATCTCAGGAACGGCTAAACAAACAGTGGAATGGCACCTGTCATGTACACTCCATCACTGTCATTGTCCACTTTTATTTGGGCGCATGTTTTATTTTTTTCTGTTCGTATTCTATTGCCGCTGTTCATATGTTTCAGATGATTGCTGTGCACTCCAGATTAAGAATTCTGATGCAGTTTTAACGTCATCTGGAGACCGAGATCTTTTCCGTTAGTGTATCCCGACATGGTCTTTTAAAAGATGCCTTTGGTGTTGTAACTTCAAAAGGCAGTTTCCTGCTTTTTGCTTTGACTGTTCCAAGAAAGGTCATGAAATATGCGTTTTTGTAGATGTTTCAAGGTGAACCAGGCCACCACTTCAGTCTGTATTGCTGGTCGCTGCTCTTCTTTTGAAATCATGTGTGCAGGCTATGGCACAGTTTCTTTTTGCTCTGGATTTATGGCTTGTAGAAAGAGGAATAATAGTGATGCACTTTATTCAACTTTTTTTTTATTGTTGATGCTTGAGCGGTACCTATCAGGAATGTTTTTCCTAAATGTACTTCTTTTTTTTTTTTTTAGTTTGCTGTCGTTACTGCATGCTTACTGCATGCAGCTTCAATTTGGTTTAGATTCAAGACTTTTATTTTTAATTTTTGGGAGTTTGTCGACCTATGGTGAAAATAAAGTTGGAAGAAGTGCAGTATAGATCAATTATGATTTGTGATTAAATCTTAAATAGATTATACTGACACACATACACCGAAATGCCATATCTTGTTGGTGGTGTAGTAAATTTCATTACAGAGTGTCAAACTATTTGGAAATGTACATGGTTTGTGGAGCTTAAAGGATTAGTTTTGCAAAAAATTTTAATTCTGAAATATTTTACTTACCCTCCCTCATGTAGTTTCATACACGTTGTCTCTTTATTTTCATGGAATATAAAATGAGAACCTTTAAATGATGCTGGTCACTTTTCCATGCAGTTAGTATGAATGAGATTGGAGCTTTAAAGATTTAAGGACATAACATGACTATATTATAGATTTTTGTGATTTTTTTTTATTTTTTATGCATTATTAAAAATGATCCTTTTTTGGGTTTTGAATGACAAGTTGAGTAATAATGCCATAATTTTAATTTTTGTTTTGAACTATTCCTTTAAAAGCCTTCTTGACTTTACTCAACGCGTCTGTCTGTTATTCTGACATGACGATGCCCTGAACTTTGATGCTGCCGCACAGCAGAGTTCCTGTAGAGAGGTGTAGGGTTCCTCTGAGAGTCTGACTTTTATTCACAGGGTCTAGTGGGAATGCTGGTACACCTCTTGAAGCAGCTTTGAAATGGTGTTGTGTGCGGTTTTGTGTTGTAGGCATATGCTGAGTTCCAGTACAGACGCAGACACAGGCAGCGCAGGAGAGGAGACATGGCCAGCCTCCGCAGCAACACACCCGAACCTGATGACCCAGCCCACAGCACTTTAGGTATGTTTTTCGTGAATGTGTTTTCAGTTTGGTGCCTGTATTTGCTGCCACATGTAAGCATTTTGTTGCTCCGTCGCTTAAGCAGCTGCAAGTGAAGTTTCGAGATTTTTTTGCTGTCCTCTGCATACTGAAGTCAGCAGAAAATACACTGTAAACCTATTTATCAATGCAATTTAGAACATTTAGAATGTGAACTTTAAATGTGATATTGAATAACACTGTAGTTAAAAATATAATCATGTACTTCACATGTGCTTTAGTATGTTAGTCACCATGCAACAAAAGATTATTAAAACGATTTCAAATATAAAACTTCAAGATTATTATTCAACATTAACATTATTACAAAGTGCATTTTTTAAAAAGTGGACTTAAGTGTGTTAAGAGAGTCATGAGAGTAAGCACATTTAAATGGCCTTTTGTTTCATTAATATTATATAAATGTATAATATATAATATAAAAGTTTGATTTCATTCTTCATAAAATGACGTACTGTAAACACTTTAGTTTGACTGAAATCTATTGTCTGATTTCTTTGAGGTCGGACTAATAGACCTAGATAATGCAGTTGTAGCTCGGGTTCATCCAACATGTATACACCATAATCAGACTACAATTAGCCTCATTCATGTGCACTTGCTCTGAAATACAGCTGTGACGCATAGTATTTAATCCTTTAAATATTTGATTGCATCATATATTTGCCATGTATATCTGGATAGACAGATGCAAGCTGGAGCTCTTTACAGTAAAGTCTAATTTGTTAACATTAATGTATTAACTAACATGAACTAACAATGAGCAATATATTTCTACAGCATTTATTAGGAATGTAACAATTCACTCAACTTAATACAATTCATGATACTGATTTCATGATATGATTTTCTCACCATTTAGTTTTTTTAACAAAATGAGATTTAACACAAATTATAAATTAAAAAGTGTAGGGATGCACCGATATGAAAATTTTGGCCGATACTGATAACCGATTATTCTTTATTTTTGAAAGCCGATAACCGATATGTTGGCCGATAAATCTATATCCAAATTGTTATATACTTTTTGAGAGCCTGA
This sequence comes from Sinocyclocheilus grahami, assembly GCF_001515645.1. NCBI lineage: Eukaryota > Metazoa > Chordata > Actinopteri > Cypriniformes > Cyprinidae > Sinocyclocheilus > Sinocyclocheilus grahami. Next base: position 488,215 of record NW_015505215.1, on the reverse strand, counting down.
TTACAAAAAAGGTCTCATCATTAAAAGCCACATCCCAAACACTTCAACATAAGCAGCCTAGTTTGAACGGTGTACGTTTTAAAAATATTTTTACTCTCCCATTACCAAATTTAGTCATAAAAAAGTCTTACAAATAAATAAAATAATGCATAAATAATGCAAACAAGTCACTGGACATCATTACACATGTAAAGAATCAAAATGAATGCGCCATAGATCAATAAAACGGAATAGCCTCTGCACGGACAATAATTAAATGATTTTAATTACTAAACCATATTGTTGATGAAAATAATAAGAGAACAATACAAGTGGTTGTTGTTATTAATAATGTATCAATGATTTTGAAAAAGTAACAAATTAATACCACTGTTTTAAATAGCAGCCGTTGAGCTGCGCGTGCTGAAGCTGAAGAGCTGAATGAACATGGTAAACTGAAGCGTTTTGCTGGCAGCTTATTTAACTCAAGGAAATGCATCCTGAGATTAATATTAATACAACATAAACATAATATTACAACTTATATATGTACAAAATGACGCAGTTATTGCATGCTATAGTCAGAATGTGTGATCCTGTTGTGGATGCGCTCTTCCCATATCAACGCGCTGAAACACGGCAACTAAACCCAAAGAATTCCCAACGTTTTATTATAATAATGTTCTCATTAGAATGTTATATACACGACATTCCCAATCATAGTTATTAATGTTGTGCACTGCTGTTTGAGCTGCGTGTGCTGAGCTAAAGATGATCACCGGTAAACTGAAGCGCTCTTTTAACTTAACCAAACGCATTCTATATGAGATAAATCAGATATACATCAAATAAACACAATATTACAATGTACAATTGCACAAAAGGCTGCAAACGAACAGCGCGCATCTGAAGTGTCTCTGAAGGAAATAATGCATTATTTATCGGCTTTAAGATATCGGCCAAATTTTCTTATCAGGCCGATACCGATAACAGAAAAAATGAGCCGATATGGGCCGATACCGATATGGTGGCCGATATATCGTGCATCCCTAAAAAAGTGTCCTCTTATTATTGCTTGGACAAAATGCTGCATATATAAACACTATAAATGCTGCACTTATAAACACTATAAATACTTCTTTAATATGCATTATACAGAGGCAAGATGAAAAGAAAATAGCATCTAAACTAGTGCTGGGCGGTATGGCCAAAAATTTATATCATGGTATTTTTCAAAATTATACCGGTTTCACGGTACATGACGGTATTTTTTTTTTCATGCATGACCGGGTGTTAACCATATTTTCTACTGATTGAGAGAGGAAATACTGCAGTATATTGACTTAGAATGCCCTATTTTACTGTCATGAGTGAATATTGTAAAAAAATACCACACTAAATAGTGACTAAACACGACCCCTTTTAATGTTACCCCTTTAATGACCCCTTTAACCAGGAGTCACTCTCATTTATAATCGTGGTATCGTCTGATAAAATCAACATGCATCTACACTAAAGAGCGGCTATGCGGTTGTTTTGGCTATATTACTTTTTTTGTCTCATGCAGCGCACTGCCTGCGCCTGAGTAACAAACTAAAAAAACCAACAAACAAAAAAGTGCATGTGATTTTAACAGACGAACTACGCTCATATTTATAATTCCAAACAATCAGTAAGCGACAGGTGCTAGGAAACGCTGTTTTGTACTCATTTATTGACGAGTCTGCTGCGGTGCGGCCAACTGAATGTGCTGCTTCTCTGCCGCTCACGGCACAGAACAGACGCCGAGAGAGGCGACACTTCTCCAGGAAAGTCAGACCTCGCGTTCGCGGGACAGCACTGGGCGAAATCTTCCAACCGAACCATAGCTAAGGTTTATCCCAAAAAGTCGCTAGGTTTGTCAGTATGAATATTCTATGGAAAAAAAAGCAGCTAAAAGGGTCTGAAAGTTGCTAAATCTAGTGCTAAAGTCGCGCTCGTGTGTGAGACGCGGGAGCTGATGGCAGGGGCGGTGGATATTTGTGGTGGTCAATGTGGATATTGTGGACCAGTTCTTCTGTGTCATCATCACGTTCTATTAATTCTACAGCTTCAGTTTCGGAACTTTCACAATTAGTAACACATACAGCTGTTCCCTCACCACAGTGCAACAGTGAAAAGGAACCCCTTTCAAACAGTGTCGCGTTCCGAACGTTGTTTAAGTGACATATGGTATTGCAGTATTTAAAAAAATTAATATCATAGCAAAAATAAACACAAATTCAGTATGAACCGGTATAGACAGTCAATTCCCTTCAGAGATGCGTTCATATCAACTCCTATCCCCCAATTGTATCGCGATTCATTTAACATCTCAATCTATTTGAATCGTCACATATCGGCTCGGGGTGCATTCTTACATCCCTAGCATTTATTAACCTTTGTTAATATTACTTAATAAAAATGTTCATATTCATGTTAGTTCCCATGCATTAAGTAATGTTAACAGATATAACTTTTGATTTGAAAATACATTAATAAATGCTGAGATGTAAAATTAATACATTCTGTTTAATGTTAGTTCATATTAACGGATGTATTTAACAAATGTTAACAAATGAAACCTTATTTTTAAGTACTACTGAGCTCGACTACACAAAAACCCATATAAAGATCCTCAAGGTCACACTACCAATTTATAATTTACGGCTGAAGGAAATACTCAGTGTGGTAACTGAGAAATCATGGGTTGCAGCACCATTGATATCAATGATTTTACAGCGAGTAGATGTCCTTAGAGATATTCCTTGCTATAAAAAAAGCAAAACTTTACTAGCAATACAACTAAACAAAACATTTTCCATTTGTCGCCTTTTACAGACACACAAGAAATTGGTGGTGGTCACAGACTGGGTCTGCTCATGGTGAGTTGAGACCCTTTTAACAGAGGTTATGTGGTGGAACGTCACAAATCCTCAGCTGAGAGTACAGAGTAACGTCTGATCTTTTACCTTTCAGCCTCACAGCTCCCTGGATGAGGATGATCCGAATATCCTGTTGGCCATCCAGCTGTCTCTGCAGGAGTCTGCACTGACTGCAGGCAGTGCTGGCGTTGATGCTCAAGAGATCCTCGCAAACGAAGCATCTCTGGGGGCTATCGGAACATCCCTGCCCACGCGTCTGGACCCGGTGCTGTGCGGGATAGACGTGCCCCGTGCTGCCCTGAGCAGCTCTGAGCTGTTAGAGGTGGGTGACAGCCTAAAGAAGCTCGGTAATATCAGTGGCCAGAATGTCCCTCTGCGTTTTGACAATCTCAACCATCCTTCCTGTGAGTCTGCTGATGGTCCCTTCCAAGCTCCTTCAGGACTTATGGAAACCTCTGATTTCAATTCAGACAACGCCAACCTTCTAGGCAACATCATGGCTTGGTTTCATGACATGAACCCGCAGAATATCAATTTGGTTCCTTCGGCTGGTGAATTCGGTGCTCAGTCGGCAAGGATGACATCAGAGCCGACTGAGTGTGCCGTTCCACAGTGGACAGCGGGGGGCGATAGAGAGGCAGAGCACGAGTTTGACTCCGGTATCGTCACAGGAGAGCGTGAGCCCATCAGGCCGACACAATTAGACCTGGTAGGCCTCGATATGTGTGCGGTACCTTCTGCTACGTCCATCGAGTTGGGCGAAACTCCGAGCGGTTTGAACCCGTGTCCCTCTGACACCCCAAAATGTGACTCAGACCCCGACCAGCCTAGCAGTAACTCCTCTGAATGGGAGGGTCAAGTACACCTTGTATGAAATACTGACTTCACCTACTAGCTAAGCCACTTTTTTGATGAAGTAGCTGCCTGATTGCGAACCCGAGGATCAAGATTAATCATGATGAGAAGCTTTGTATGGTCAGATATGTAGAAATCGAAACCATTTTTGAGTACCCGCTCAGTACTCGTGTGTTTCAGGCCTTTGTGCTCATGAGGCATGTGTTCTTTGCTCACTAAAAAACTCATTCCGGTCTTGGAGTGTTAAACGCTTTTAGAAGAGTCAGCAACTGAAACAGAAAGCGCTATGAAGACGGGACAAGAAGTGAGGTAGTCCGAAAAATCTACTGTATAGAACAGGATGATATTCAGTGCGAGTTCGCCTGATTAAAAAGGATGTAAAAGATACTGTAGGTGCCAAAAAACACTGGCTAGCACACGCCGAGCGGACGGTGTGCTGTTTGTGCCTGCTGCTGAGGGCCTAGCCTCCCTATTCAGTACACTATCCTTCCTTTAAAATAGACCTGTAGTATTAGAGAAGTACACAGCAGCATCACGCTCAGAAGAGCAGGGCTGATAATCACAGAAACTAAATGAACAGTAATTCTAGTTGCAGTTGACTTTTCGTAATCACTGTAATCCGTCACCGGTTAATTAGAATGGAAAGTACCAGCGAGGTTAAACTCGGTTCAGAGGTGCCACGCTGGATCTGGAAAACGTTTCGTCTTTGCAACTTCTCACAGTGCCTTTTCTGTGAAACTTCTCTTTATTTATAGCCGCTCTCTTTCGCTCGGAGCCCAGAGTGAGGGAATTTCCAAGACGCATCGTACGATTAAGCAAACTGAGGTCAATATTTTTTGAAAGACATTTTTATACATGTTCGTTTGTTCTTCAGCATGACTCTGGCCCCTTCTCCCAGGTTGTTTTTAAAGCAATTATCTAAAAAAAAAAAAATGAAAGAATTAATTAACTCTGACACATTTACGGATCAAATCCATCTATATTTAATGAGATACTATTCATTGTGTGTTAAGATGTGATTTCCACATGGCCACAATTGAAAAAAAAATCTAATTCTCAAATTTAAATGTCAGATAAAAATCCGTAGATGTTCTCCTGGTGCATCTCTGATAGAAATTTAAGTTTTTTTCCAAAAATCAAAATATCTAAGGTCTCATCTATTGAGCTTTTGGTAGAGGCAAAGGCATTACAGTTTGATGGCCAGAAGCTGTTTTAGCTTCATATTTACATTTCTATATATGATGGAACTCACCCACAATTACGTTTTTTTTTTTTTACAATTAATTTAACTGGTATTTCTCTACAATAAATTATGGAAATTAATTTTCTATTTATTTGACACTTACTTAAAAATGAAGATGAAGGTAAAGTTGGTGTTGACAAAAAAAACAAAACACGAATACCTATATATATATATATATATATATATATATATATATATATATTTGTGTATATATCAAACTGTAATAACACAGTGCCACTTTTCAATATTTGCTTATTACTTAAATGCGTCTGCTGAAATAATTGTTAAAAGCCATTCAAACAAATTAACAATGTTTTTGATTTGCTTCAGTTTTCATGTGAACACCTGCCCAACTTTTCATCTGATGAAACGGCTAAATCACACAAAGTTTTAAGCCCTTCATAAAATTTGCACAAAATTAGCTCACATTTCAGCTATGGAATAACCTACTTTAGCTCATAGGTTTCCAGTTATATTGGCGGTTTTAGCTGTGGGTTTGACTGAGCAGACCTCCTGATGTTTTACTGTGGGCTTGATGTCATATTATATGTTGATTCTGACCTAATGTTCGAATGCATAACTTTTCAAAGTGAAAATGAAGACAAACCTGTCCGTTAAGTTTTTTTTTTGGAATCATTCCATTCGTCAAAGTTTGAGGGAGTGCAGACATAAAAATTTTTTTTCTGTATGTACAGTTTGTATGTGGGATCGGAATGAGTTAAGCTCACTTAATCGCAGTATTTCTTCGGACTAATGTGTGTTGCCAAAGGTTGAGGTGAAGCTAATGTCTGTTCAAATGAAGCATATGGTAGATTTCAAACATCTGTCCAACCATGACAAAGAAAGTGAATGACAAAAGTTGTCCTGTATGTGACGGTATGCTGTGCATTAAGTAATTATAATAAAAATAGATAATGTTTTCTTGACAAAAGACCGTTGAAGTGTCGAGGCTATTGTTTGGGGGAGGTGGTGGCTATTGTTTGTTGGTTGGGGGGGGAAAGCACATTTTGTAACCCATTACAGATTTTTATATTGTTAAGCACCTAATCCTTGAAATGGTATTTGCACTTTCATAATCTTTACTTGATACATTCTCAATTTATATGGAAAATACAAATGTGTGATGTTTGGCCAATGAATTGGACTGATTTGAGTGTGAATCTCAATAAAGTTGCTAAGACAAGTGCAGTTGTAAAAGTGGTAGTATTCTTTGAACAAAACATACAGTGATAGCCCAGGTGCAAAAGCAACACAATAATAATAATTGTTTAATTATGTAATTAAGTGCTGTTTAATAAAAACTATTTTAAAGGCAAGTCGAGGCTACAAATAATATTTTTCTTATTCTTCTTCAAGTGGAAATTTATTACAGTGTTATCTTGAGCATTTGCCCCTCTAGTGGTTACAAATAGAATGACACTTTTAGGCAAAAAAATGTTTAATACCTGTTTTCTTTGATTGTAACTTTTCATAAAGTGAACCTTGTAAAACAGTTTTATATAAAGAAATTTGATATTATATTATTAACATAATATTTGGAGTTCTTGTCAGTTTATGTATTATTTATCAGGCACATACAGAATGATAGTGGCCAGAAAAAAAAAGAAGAATAAATTATGTTTCTATTTATTGATTTGGTTAGATGCCTAGGAGAAGTTGGGGGAATACCAGGAGGTCACAAGCACAGTGACTTTATTGAATAAAATGTCAGATGGGAGGAAGTTTCTATATTTGAAAACTGCTATTTGAATTCGGGCCAGTTTTTTTGAGAGCGGCTGTGTCATCTTGTGATCTGAATGTCCGGTTTAGGACCAACAAGAATTTATTTTCCATTACGTACGGGCAATACTACAGTATCTCAAAAACATTTGGATCTGTAAGCCACATTTAAACATGCATTGAAAGACTTCTTAAGATATTTTAGATCACACAAGAATAAACCATGCATTTTTTAAATTTTTTTTTATTATTATTTTTTTAATGAAAACAAGCTAGTTTTAAATTAGGATACAAAACAATATTTGGACACTTTTTAGTCCCATATTTAATGTGACGATCTACTGTTAGCAAATGATCAACAGTTAAACCTGACAACAACTTGAGTAATAAAAAGTAATAAAATCAGAAAAAGTTAAATTAGTTCTGAGAATAGGTCTAGTGTATATTGTATGCAATGCAATGATATTTTGACATTATTAGATTAACATCAAAAATCTTATTTGTTCTTTATTGGTCAAATTTCTAGAAAAATTGAAGAGCTGCAAAAATAATAATAATGTTAGACTTTTTGTTGTCATTTTGTTTTAGACTATAATTTTGAAACTTTGACGATAAACTAGTTTGCTTACACTATGCTTTATCAAATATGTGATCAACTCAAATTGATATATGATCTAAACTCCCATTGCTAGAATGTGGTCCTCAAGATATTTCAAATGAATTCCTAATTCATTTACATTTTTACAATTAATGCTTAGTAGATGCTTTATTATAACATTTACTTTTGAATATATTACAAATTATTCATAAAATTAGGGGGGAAAAGTGCTTTTATTGTGTAAGTAACAATGTGAAAGTGGCAAAAAACCAGTACTGATAGCATAGCAGCAGTGGATGAAAGTACTTTCAAGCACTTTAATATACCAGCGGTCATGCACCAGCGGTCCAGTAGAGAGTAGTAAGTTCCCAGAGAATGAGGGAAGGTTTCGCCTCTTTTCTTTGAATTGCTCTGGCACGAGGGCGTCTGTGTTACTGGCAAGCATTGTTGGTGCTCTCCGTCCCAGACTCATGGAAGCAATTCAAGGCATCGTTTACAGGAGGAGGAGGAGCTCAAAAGTTCCTCAAGAGGCCATTAAAACATGTCAGCAGAACATCCTGTATTTGATTCCCACAGTCAAAACGAATTCAAGGTAAATCATGTAGTTTTGAAAGGCACATGAAATTGCTGCTATTGTATTTCTGTATTTATGGAGATGCATCCCTCATGTTTGCATGGTGCTATTTATAGCTATGTGTGATTACAAAATAGTTTGACCGTCGTTTGTTTTGTTCTCTGGTGTAGCACAAAGACACTGGCGCATTTGGATGTTTTACTGGCTCAGCTGGAATTGATTCAAAGGATGGGTTTCGCTCACTTATGGAATTCTGGAAACAATCATTTTCCCATGAAAGTCTCTTTAATTCTAGAGCTGGGCTGAACCGTTGTCATTCGTGCAACACTCATCCATCGAGTTTTTCATTACATGGTTTGCATTTGGAATCATTTATTTGTTTACTTTCTAGTATTATTTCATTTTGAGACTCTATGATTCAAGAACATCTTTAAACTTAATAGAGTCGTTTGTTTTGTTCTCTGGTGTAGCACAAAGACACTGGCGCATTTGGATGTTTACTGGCTCAGCTGGAATTGATTCAAAGGATGGGTTTCGCTCACTTATGGAATTCTGGAAACAATCATTTTCCCATGAAAGTCTCTTTAATTCTAGAGCTGGGCTGAACCGTTGTCATTCGTGCAACACTCATCCATCGAGTTTTTCATTACATGGTTTGCATTTGGAATCATTTATTTGTTTACTTTCTAGTATTATTTCATTTTGAGACTCTATGATTCAAGAACATCTTTAAACTTAATAGAGCCGCATTGAACTGAGAAATATAGTGCTTGACCCTTACTAAGTGATCCATTCGTAATCGAGAATAAAGGTTTCCAGACCGTCTGAATGGTCACTGTAATATGAGAGATATTTGACATTTGGTCATTACACAACAGAACAGCCGCCAGATAAATGAATAAAGGATGAATAAGAATGAGTAATTGTCTGAGCGAATTAAGGAAAAATCCAAAGAGCTTATCTGGTTCATGATTACACTGCCTTTGAGACTAACATTTAGTAAATATCCCAACAGGATAGATACTTTTGACAGATGATCTGAAAAAAGTTGTTGGCAAATTTAGTATTCCATTAAGCCTCAATTACAATGTATTTATTTATTTGTTGTTTGTTTGATTGTGTTTGTTGTTTTCTGGTTTGTTGTTGGTTGTAGATTACTTACAAATTATAATCCATTACTTAACTCCAAATTACATGACAAAAATTGTACTTGGTAACGAATCGATTACATTACACATTTTAGGTAATATAATCAGACTACTTTTAGATTATCTTTAGATTACTTTCGAACCTTGAATATGCAAATCTGTTATTTAATTATTACCGATTACCTTAAAATCTCAGGGGTTACTTCAAGTAAATTTATTCGGTGAAAGCTGTTTGACTGACAAAAAAAAGAAAAAATGTTTGGGAATCCCTGCGTGCAGTTTAGTCACTGTAAAAAATGACTGTGAAAAGACAAAAAATGCTACAGTAAAAACCTGTTAAATGGTTAACGATAAATTCCCCTACTGTATACGGTGAAAAACTGTATTGGACATTAATTTTACGGTAGTTTACAGTTTTTGGAAGTGGAAAAAGACCGTATAATTTACAGTGAATAACTGTAAATTGAAATTCCCAGAATTCGCTGACAAAAAAAAGAAAAAATGTTTGGGAATCCCTGCGTGCAGTTTAGTCACTGTAAAAAATCACTGTGAATTTAACGGTAAAAGACAAAAAATGCTACAGTAAAAACCTGTTAAATGGTTAACGATAAATTCCCCTACTGTATACGGTGAAAAACTGTATTGGACATTAATTTTACGGTAGTTTACAGTTTTTGGAAGTGGAAAAAGACCGTATAATTTACAGTGAATAACTGTAAATTGAAATTCCCAGAATTCCCTGCGTTAAATTTCAAATTTGATGTTTTTTGTTGTTGAAATAACCGTTTGTTCTTAGTTTTATCTTATCAGTTTTGTATATTAGGGTTGTGTGTTACACCTAATGTTGTTAAATTAATGTTTATTGCATTATTTCAGTTTCATGTGTGTTACCATGATGGTGTTTAGTGTTTGTGTGAATGACACCTTCTATATATGTTATTATTTAAAAGTTGCTTGTGATGGGATTTGGTTCATCATGTGACTTTCTCATCACCACCTGCATTTGGTGCTTATCAGTGTATTACAAAGATACAAGTACTTCAATAGGTTGGTATATTAACATTATATCAGTTAATGAAATTATGGTTTTTAACTGTAGATTTAAGTTAAAATCTAAAACGTTGCTACAGTATTTTTTACGGTAAAATTCTGGCAACCACAGCTGCCGGTTTTTTACCGTAAATTTTACGGAATTTTTTTACAGTGTGTTTAAAAGACAAAAGCCTTCCAAAGACAAAGAAATGGTTAACTGACACTATATACACTGATAATTCAAATAAAAATGTTGAAATGTTGAGAAAACACTTCTTAAAATTGAAATGATTTTTGTAAATCTAGTGGTCAAATAATGTGTGGCCTAATCAATAGTAAAAAAGTAACTGTAGTCTGATTATGAGTGTTTTAAAATGTAATATAATCTAATTACAAGTACTTAATTTTTGGAATCTGATTGCATATTCCAGATTACATGTAATCAGTTACTACCCAGCACTGTCCGATACACAAATGTGAGGAACAGACCAAATCAAAGTCATTATTCAATGAAATTTTTGACATCTGCCCTCTTTGGCATGTTCAAGGAACAATGTTGGATTTGTGAACGAATAGTGGAATCAGATTGATTTCGTGTGATTTTCTTCTAAAAACTGATCTGAATCTTTGGATCAGATTGATCTGGTTCACCAATTCAACTCCCTGACTGTAGCAGCTTACTGAAGTGAATCACTTAAATTTCAGTCTGTTCTTTACACAAAACCAATGCATTGCTTCAGAAGACTTCAAATATACCACGCAAGTCATATGAACCACTTTGATGATGCTTTTGCTTTCGTCCCAATTGATTGTAAGTATACGGAAGAGTGACCAGGTCTTTTGAATATCTCATTGTGCTCCACAGAAGAACGTTTGGAACAACATGAGTGTAAGATTTTCATTTGTGTGTGAACTATACTTTTCAGACATTATGGATTAGAAACTGAAAAGGACTTGTGAAAGAATATATAATGGGTTTTTGTTGTGTGTCCCTTTAGGCAGTCATTTCCATAGATTTAGCAAATGGACCATGACTATATACCGCTACCAGCCTCTGGTAAAATTCAGTCTCCATAGAGGATAGAAATATCCACAGAGACAGGGTTCAGAATGAAATCAGCCTCAACAACTGCCTGGGAACAGGTGGTTTACATCGCAGGTAGAAGGTCTCAGGAGTTGCTCTTTTGGAGTTGTAGAAAAAAATGACAAGAAGGACAAATCTAGCCTGAAACGTGATAAATGCATTGCACAATTCTTTCAAAAGTCCATTGTTACCCAGGGACTTGTTTGTTTTCTTCAAAGACAGTACTGACGCCATTAAGGTGTTTAATCCCAGTCTTAAGTACAAGACTTGTGTTGTCATTAATAAAATGATTTATGAATGCATTTTAAAAGGTGGATTTGTTAATGAGACACATAATGAGGCACATCATTCTTGCTCCACTTCTATCGCAATCACAAAGTTGTATGAAAAAGAAGTGGTCAGACTTCTGCCGTCATCACACCCATAGTTTTCTGGAGCAGAATGGATGATTTGTGGACAGTCCTTTGAATGCCATTTTGCTTACCTGACTCTTAAATTTCACAGGGTACCCAAAATAAGTGGCACAGTTGGTGGGAAGAAAAAGCAAAAGTGTTGTAGACACCAACTGAGAGGCCCAGAGGTAATGCCAAGCCCCTGGAGATGGAGCTCAAGATGTTGTCCTGAATCATGGTTAGTGTTGGATTACTGGTCGTAGTGACAACACGATTACCACACAATGAATGTGCCTGGGCAAAGAAACTCAATACCTAATACCTGCCAGGCTTTGTTATATTGAAAAACCTGCAGCAAAGTACATGCAAAAGATGGGCTGGATCCATCCACTGCAGAAAATAGAACCCAGTTAAGTTATATTCCTTATTGTAAAACTCTGTGATAAACATTTGTTTTCAACAGTATAGTTAGCGACTCTGTATCGGAATATGTCATGTAATTACATATTCATAAGAAATGTTTTGGAATAATGGTAACACTTTATTTTAAGGACCAATTCTCACTATTAACTAGCATGCATATTATTGGTTGTTTATTAGTACTTCTAAAGCACACGTTAATGCCTTATTCTGCATGACCACACTTTAGATCCTTATTTCTACCCTTATGCTTAAACAACTACCTTATTTACTATTAATAAGCTGCAAATTAGGACTTTATTGAGGCAAAGGTCATAGTTAATAGTTAGTTAATAGTGAGAATTGAACCTTAAAATAAAGTGTGACCATAATAACATATTCACTAGGAAAAATATGTTTAGTTTTTTTTAAAGACGGGTCAAAAATCATAATTATTTGCAATAATATTTTTTGTTTTAAAACCACTTGTTTTTAGTAATAAAAATTAAAAAGTAAAAATGTTCCAGATAATGTTTTAACATTTTTCTTTAGTACAAGGGCAGTATAAAGACAACTATTTAATTTCAGAAACAAAAATAATTTTGTTGTCTTTTAATGCAACACTTTATAATAACACCCTCCTTACATGTTTTTATCTTTATGATTTTTTTTCTTACAATAAAATATGCTGTATACACTACCGTCCAAAAATGTAGGGAGATTTTGGGAAGGTTTTACCCAATTTTTAAAGAAGTCTCTTATGCACATCAAGGCTGCGTTTATTTGATCAAAAATACAGTAAAAACTGAAATATTATTGCAATTTAAACAATTGTTTTAATATGTTTTAAAATGTATATTATTCCTGTGATGGCACCCATGTGTGATGTGTCATACGCTCCTTAAGAAATCATTCTAAATATGCTGATTTGGTGCTCAAGACACATTTATTATTATTATTATTATTATTATTATTAAAAACAGTTGTGCTGCTTAAAATTGTTGTGTACACCATGATAGCATTTATTTCAAATAGGAATCTTTTTGCAACATAATGAATAGTTTTACTGTCATTTAAAAAAATTTTTTTTATGCATCCTTGGTGAATAAAAGTACTCATTTAAAATATTTTATTTTAGGAAGTGAAAGAAGATTTAGGAAGGGACAATCATCAAATTTGGCAGTCCTTGGCATCAAAAAGTTTGAAAACCACTGTAGAGTCAATAGAGAACACATCAATATCTGAATGACTGTATATGCGTTTACTAATATATGTGCCAAATGAATAGTCTGTGGCCGTGTCTTAATTGTTTGGAGAGCTTTGACCTTTTGAAGAAATGTCTAATATCGATTGAGAGCTGTGAAGACATCTGAAATGACTGATGTCTATAGCATCTACAGTTGATAAACTATAATGTTTTTCAAAGGGCAATGTGTAATAACTGATTTATGTCTCCTGGACTCCAGTGAAGGTACCAGGAGATCATTCTCTGCAGGGAAAAACTAAATCCTGTATGTAAACTACCTGGGTCATACCTTCTGCTCTCTAACACCAGCCATATGGGGAAATTGCAAGCACATGTGGTTTTGATAGGGACGCAGTGTTAGTCCTGCTCCATGTTTTCTCAGAGCAGTTACCACAGAGCAGGACTGTTACATGGGCAAAACCAGCCCAATCTCACGGCGACCACATGCAGAGAGGACTGAAAAACCAACACACATGTTTGGAGTAATATGAAGGAGATCTCCATGTATTAAGTTGAGGCCCCATGCTTCTGTGACTCACTGAGAATTTAGTTTCATGGTGGAAGCGCTGTTGACCTGACCATGGGGGTCCATCACTGAAAGCTTGATCATTTGATGGAGGAGAACCAAATTGACAGATGTTTAAAATTTGTTGGGACTACTTAAGGTTTCTGTGTGCACCAGTCTGACTCCAGGTTTTAATGCAATAGTTCACCCCAAAATGAAAATCAGTTTGGTTATCAGTTACTCATCCTCATATTATTCCAAACAAGTATGACTTTCTTTCTTTTGAAAGATATTTTGAAAAACGTGTGGCACTTTATTTTAGTGTCCTTTGCTCTCAGAATAAAAGGTACAAATGCTGCCATTGGGGCGATACTGATTACTGCCCCAGTGACGGCCTTTGTACATATTTTTTTTTTTGCTTGTACTTACTATAGTAATAACAGTACATTATGCACAATTACAAGCAACTAACCCCAAACCAAACTCTAATCTTATCCCCAACCCTATGTACATGTTGTTAATTAATATTACTCGGTACTTTTGTATAATTGTATAACTGCACTGTAACAAGGTCACCTTAAATAAAAGTGTAACCAAATGTGTGCATGCAATGAAAGTGAATGGGGTCCATAATATCTTCTTTGGTGTTTCTGAAGAAAGAAAATGATACATTTAACCAAAATTCTAGTAGTTAATTATTAATTGAAACATAAATAAAAAAACAACAACAACCTGTGAAAACGGTTATGAAAACCTGAACTGAAATAACATAAATTCTTTATGCTTAAGTTATTTGTTGTGTTTTAGTGTGTAGTTGTACCTCTCCCACTTTCTGTGGAATAAAGTCCAGGTCAGATATATTACAGCAGCTGCTTTCTGCCTAAACCGAAGGAAAGTTAAACTAATGGTTCCTGCAATAATGTTTACTTGACCATCATGTTCCTACATAAAATATTTAGCTCTGCGTTTATGCTCAACTTGAGGAAGAAAAAAATTATTTGTTCTAAAATCTGAAATGTCATAGAAAACATTAAATGTAACTTTCTCGTACATGTCAACACATTGTTACAACACAAATTATATGTTTTAAAATCAATTATAAACTGTTTGTTTCTTGAAAATGATTGCTTTGATTAAAGTTTTGCAAGATAGAACCTTCTAATTCCAAGCGGAATTAGAAGGTTCTATCTGCATTTGACGTGTTCCAAAAATCCCCATTTAAAAAATTTAGAGGATTTTGATATTGTACATTTAGAATACATTTAGGGTCTCTGTCATTTTCTTGTATGAAAGTGGCTTTTCCCCACCATATCATTTTTGCTATATTGAATGCAAAAACTTTGAAGCTCAATATCTCAAAACTGGCTAGAAAGCAGATAGAATTTCAAGCTGGCGATTTGTGTCATGTTGTGCAGGTGTGGGTTCTATTATTATGTTAATGTTGTGTGTGTATATCTGTTTAATCCCATATGTATAGGATGTGAGTTTCCTTGCTAGAAAAGCATCTCAGTTCAACAGTGTTTATTCACTGTTCAGCTTCATCTAACACAACTCAATCCCCAACATTATCGACTGATTGAATTATTTGAAACTATCAAATAGTTTTTTTAGTCTTCTTCACAAAACATTGTTAGTACATTGTTAATATCTTGATATGGTGGATGACCGGGTGTGTGTGCGTTGTTTACCTGGGGAAGAGATGGCAGCAGGATTCACTATGGGAAGAAGGCAGGCCGATGGATGCAGTGTTATGCTCTGGACAATCTTCTGCCGGAAAACCTTGGTTTGTGGCATTCATGTGGATGTTACTTTAACTCATAGCACCTACCTAAAGATTGTTGCAGTACACTTCTTCATCACAAAGGTGTTCCCTGATGGCAGTTGCCTCTCTCAGCAGGATGATGCACCCTGCCACACTGCAAAAATTGTTAAGGAATGGTTTGAGAAACATGACAGATAGTTCAAAGTGTAGCCTTGATCTCCAAATTCCCCAGATCTCAAACCGACTGAGCATCTATTGGATGTGCTGGACCAACAAAAACTTAAAGAATCTGCTGCTAATATCTTGGTGCCAGATACCACAGAGCACCTTCAGAGGTCTTGTGAGGTCAATGCATCAGAGCTGTTTGGCAGTGTGAGGGGGACCTACCTAATATTGCATTAACATTTACATTTAGTAATTTAGCAGACGCTTTTATCCAAAGTGACTTGGAAGCAATCAAAATCAACAAAAGAGCAATAATATACAAGTGCTATGACAAGTCTCAGTTAGATTAACGCAGTACACGTGGCAAAGTTTAAAAAAATAAAATAAAAAGAAAACAGATAGAAAAAGAATAGAGCGAGCTAGTGTTAGAGGTCTTTTTTGCGTTTGTTAATTGTATAATAA
Organism: Sinocyclocheilus grahami; assembly: GCF_001515645.1. Taxonomy (NCBI): domain Eukaryota; kingdom Metazoa; phylum Chordata; class Actinopteri; order Cypriniformes; family Cyprinidae; genus Sinocyclocheilus; species Sinocyclocheilus grahami. Next base: position 472,149 of record NW_015505215.1, on the reverse strand, counting down.
ATGAAAAGAAGACAGATGGAATACAAAAAGATTGGAAAGCAAGTGTTAGTATTTATTTTTTTTAAGAATAGAATTAGAATAGAGAGTGCTGGAGTTAGAGGGTCAAATAAAGATGGAAGAGATGTGTTTTAGCCGATTCTATTAGGTAGGTGATTTTATTGTTGTGGCTGATCAGTGTATAAACATTTTAGATTAGATTTCCATGTGAAATGTGTATTCACACAAACTCAAAACAATTTTTTTGAATGATTTCTGTGAGTTTTCGAGGAAAGTAAAGTGTTCATTGAGACTCATAAGTCATTGGTCTAATTCTGGGACTTTCTCTGAGCTCCAGCACCTGACGTCAGGGTCATCATCTCATTCAGGCTAACAGCAGCTTCCAGTTTCTCTAGAGAGGGAGCTCTGCACACACTTGCTGAATAAATGAATTCAAATGGGCTTTTCTGTCCCTTCTTGTGACCTTCGGTCAGCTGTCAGCTTTCAGAGACACTCCTCGTGGATTATGAGATGGGCGGTTCATGGGACACAGGAAGCATTTTGCATAGATCAGGCTGAGAATTATGATATGAAAAAATAAGATATCCCCAGTCTTAGCTTTAGCACATGACAGCTGGACTTAAACCCTTAGAAAACAAAAGTCTTGTTCTTTGTGACTAAAAGTGGACATAACATGCTTCAGTTTTATATGGAGTTTACACAAAGGTGTTGTTATTGGTCTGTTATAAAAGTATTATTACAGCGTTATAATCTCACCTAATTATTTAATTTGCTTTTATCCAAAAAGACCGTCAAGTGAGGAATATCTGAAGCAATTTATCGTAAGAGCCAACAATAATTACTGTACTGTAATGAATCATTGACACCATTCATTATAAATCTGTGAAACTGTTGAAACAATCCTATCAAACTAATGAGTGATTCCACAGGCGTCCTTTTTTTAATCTCTTGGACATTTCTTATCATTTTCACCCAGAAGATGGCTTGCAAGAAGATTGTTCAAAAACTTGTTCACAGATGTTGATGTGAGAATAGATCATATTTCATTTTTATGTGTCTGATGGGACAAAGTTGAACATCCAATGCAGCACCTGACGTCAGGGTCATCATCTCATTCAGGCTAACAGCAGCTTCCAGTTTCTCTAGAGAGGGAGCTCTACACACACTTGCTGAATAAATGAATTCAAATGGGCTTTTCTGTCCCTTCTTGTGACCTTCGGTCAGCTGTCAGCTTTCAGAGACACTCCTCGTGGATTATGAGATGGGCGGATCATGGGACACAGGAAGCATTTTGCATAGATCAGGCTGAGAATTATGATATGAAAAAATAAGATATCCCCAGTCTTAGCTTTAGCACATGACAGCTGGACTTAAACCCTTAGAAAACAAAAGTCTTGTTCTTTGTGACTAAAAGTGGAAATAACATGCTTCAGTTTTATATGGAGTTTACACAAAGGTGTTGTTATTGGTCTGTAATAAAAGTATTATTACAGCGTTATAATCTCACCTAATTATTTAATTTGCTTTTATCCAAAAAGACCTTCAAGTGAGGAATCTCTGAAGCAATTTATCGTAAGAGCCAACAATAATTACTGTACTGTAATGAATCATTGACACCATTCATTATAAATCTGTGAAACTGTTGAAACAATCCTATCAGACTAATGAGTGATTCCACAGGCGTCCTTTTTTTAATCTCTTGGACATTTCTTATCATTTTCACCCAGAAGATGGCTTGCAAGAAGATTGTTCAAAAACTTGTTCACAGATGTTGATGTGAGAATAGATCATATTTCATTTTTATGTGTCTGATGGGACAAAGTTGAACATCCAATAGCAGATGGTTCCGAATGGCCTGTGAGAACACCTTTTTACTTGTGTTGAGACTAAAATAGTTCTCTGGTCTTTGCTGAACACCACACAGAGTAACTTGAATTCCTTGATGTCTTTGTGTGCATGTTTACTGAGGTTTCTCATGTTCGGGCTCCTGCGACTAAAGTGGAAATACTGACATCTTAGTGAATGTCTGGAACACATCGCTAATACTGTAGGTGAAAAAGAAGATGCTTAGAAGAGAGCAGAAAAACAAGAGAATAAGTCGGTTTTGTATTTGAAATATTAATGTCATATAAACTACAGGATAAAGGTCTTATGTGTTATAATTTCTGTTTAATAGGTTTAACATACTGAAGTACCACCAGCTGGGTATCGCTGAGGTCCTTTGGCATAGAAATCAACTCCCTAATGTGAACAAAAGCCCCATGGTGTCAGAAACCACTGCCATTGCCTTTTTCTTTTTATGACAATGGAGTGTAAATCTGTGTGGTTCAACAAAGGACAGACAGGAAACATTCTTATTATTTTATTTAGTCCTGGTGATCAAAGCAGCTGGAGAACCATTTGGTAAGAGCAAATAAAACAGGTCAGATGCAGCTCTCCCATGTCTTCAACAAAACCTCACTGTTTGTATGGGAATCAAATCAAGCAGTAAGCAGTCACTGTCCTTTTTGCTATTTGTTATGAACTATAACCATACATTGTAATCAATGTAGTCTAAACAGTATAATCTAAACAACTGAGATTTAATTTCTGTGATCTCGAATAGTAAACCATAAATGTGAATAAAGGAATGAACAGCAATTGTTGTCATGTAACAGATGGAGATTGGAATGAAAGCATATGTCCACATTCCTTGAATCTTTATTAAATACTGCTTCAATAGCTTTTCATATTGGTTTCAAAAATTTATTTTGCTAAATGTTCATAGTTAATAAGCATAGGATGCACTGTTTGAGTGTGATGGCGGATGTATGGATGTTGAAGAGTTAAATTACTTCTACAGGACAATCATATAGCTTAGTTCTAACTTCTAAAGACTTTGAATATAATGCACAAATGTATTTTATATTTTATATTTTGCAGCTGTCCTAGAGGAAGAATATAAAAATTAAATGATGACAGTATTTTTTATCATTTGAGCATTTTAAGATTTAGGCTTTGGCAAAGTGATGGAATCCTTCTAAATCAGACAGAACTGAAGAAACCATTATAATATCAAATTAGGTAGATGCATTCAATAAATGCAGTGCGAATAAACAATATGTTAATGTAATTTATATAAATTCAATAAAACCAACCCAATTAATTCCATTAATTAAATATTTCACAAGCCTAAAATTATTCAATTTTAAAGTTGTTTATATTTAAAAGGCTTACACTTTAAATTGGCAATGTTAATAATGTCTTTCCAAACGTGAATAGAAATGTACATATGATTAATGAGATCACATTGTGCAAAGAGTGAAACGGCTATAATAAATGACATAAATGATAAATCACCCAAAAAAATATAAATAAAAATTACTGCTAACTGTATACTAACTCTGAATTATTTTCATTTGGGGGCTTTTCTCAATAAATACATGTGCATGCAATTGGTATATAATGTAATTATTATTATTATTATACATTTGTAATTTTTTTTGTATTTTTAAAGCATTATGAACTTTAATTTAATTTAATTAATTAATTTAAAAACAGTAACACATAATGAAATAAAAACTTAAGATTTGTTAAATGCCCGGGTAAGAAGATTACATTTTAACTTAGATTTAAACTCAAGTAGAGAGGACAGGGATCTCAGAGATAAGGGGAGGCTATTCCAGGACCAACAACTGCGAACGCATGATCCCCTATCGACTTCAACCATGTTCGAGGCTGGTCCAGAGAGTAACTGTTTGTGGACCGTAGACACCTGCCTGACGTGTTCAGACTTACAGTATAAAGTTCAGATAAGTATGTCGGCGCAAGACCATTTAGACATTTAAAGGGATCATTGGATGCTAAATTCACTTTTACATGTTGTTTGAACATAAATGTGTGTTGGCAGTGTGTGTACACATCTACCCTATAATGATAAAAATCCACCCAGTGGTTTTTATTTAATCCTTAAAAATGATATCCCCTTTTTCAAATCAGGCCGTTCTCAGCTTCTTGTCTGTGTGACGTCACACTGACAAAGGCCGCTCCCACAATTGTTGATTGACAGTGCCGTCTTACCTTAGACCCGCCCTGAGTGAGCTGTAACAGTCTGACCGCCATTGTTTAACTGCCGGAGCAGATTTAGACAAGAATGACTCCTAAGCGATTGAGGTGTTCTTTTGTTGGATGTAATAATGAACATAGCAGTCGTCATTTACTCCCGACATCTGAGATGCTGAAGACGCAGTGGATTACTTTTGTTTGTGAAGGGAATGCGCCCCCGATCTACCTAAATGTGTTTATGTTCGCGCGAATAATTTGTGATCCAGCTTCACTTACAGTAGAAGTGAGTATAAGGGTTTTTTTATGAATCTTTGCAATCGCTGTTCCTAACAATGTGCTAGTTAGCAAGTTTCATGACTAAATGCGGCTAAAGTAAACAGTCTCTCCGAGCACGGTTCATCACCCCACAGAAGAGAGGGGCGGGGTCAGCAGAGCTCATTAGCATTTAAAGCAACATGCAAAAAACGGGTTGATTTCTGCAGAGCTGATTTTGACAAGGTAAAAAGGGGGTTTTTTTACACTACCATTGAGAAATTTTAACCAAATTATGTGTATATACTTTTCATTGAGACCCTAAAGAATCATATCAACTTGTGGAAAATGGGCATCCGATGACCCCTTTAAAAACAAACAACAATATTTTGAAATCAACTCTATGATGCACCGGCAACCAGTTAAGAGAGTAATATGTTCACGTTTGTGGACTCCAGTTAAAAATCTGGCTGCAGCGTTTTGAACCATTTGAAGTCTTGTAATAAAGGACTGGGATATTCCAGTGTATAAAGAATTACAATAATCCAAGCGGGATAGAACAAAGGCATATGTAACTTTTTCAAGATCTTTGGAGGATAGAAAAGACTTAACTCTATATAGAAGTTTCAGGTGAAAAAAGCTTGACTTAACTACTGTGATTATGTGTTGATCAAACTTTAAAGAGGAATCCAAAAGGACTCTCAGATTTTTCACAGTTCGTTTGATGTAAGAGTGCAGATTGGTCCCACAGAGGGCCCAAACACAATTGCTTCCTTTTTACTCGCATTTAGGTGTAAAAAATTTGAGGGCATCCAGGATCGCATATCGTTTAGACAAGGTTTCTAAACCTTTCCTGTTAGTACGCTTCAAAGGCAGATAGATTTGAGTGTCATCTGCATACAAGTGAAAAGACACTCCATGGCACGCCTCTTAAGAATCGAACCTAGAAGTATCAAGTAAATTTATATGTAGTCTAATGGCAGGTCCAGAGAGGGATGGTAAACTGACATTGAATTATGCCTGACAGAACAATGGGGCCTTGACAAAAAACTTTCCTTCGAAATTTGGCTCTCATGTAGAGTTTTAAAGTGCTTGATCACCCATCTGTAACTTTCTTATGGCATCTGTTTTATTTTTATTTCTTTCTTGAGCGGTTGAGAAGTGACCTCCCCTGCAGTGCTTGGCTGTCATCTTCTCCTTCACGGGATGTGGGATAGATGTGCACTCCCTCTTTGTTTCTGTTCCATCAGGGAGAGATGATCAGAGACAGGAGTGATGAAATCCAGGACATTTGAAAGGAAACAGGCAGTGGGAATGTTGTGTTTTATGACCAAGCATTGGTGAGTTTTGCACATTAGCAATCGTCTCGCACCCCCTCAGTCACATTCATCTTTATAATAACACTAACAATTCACCTATAAACTGTAACCACCTGATTCATGCTTTGTGATGCATCTGATTGCTAAACAGAAGGAGACAACCATACGTCTCTCACGCCCGTAACTCATAACTAATTCGAGTTTGGACAGGAGAATGAGTATTGTGGAAATACTGGTAAGAGGGTTGAACTGGAGGTTGACTTAATTTCCGAATAACTGCATGTGTAACCTCAGATGTGCTTTATTTCCGAGACAAGGTTTGGGTGGTCTCAGACTAAAAGACGAGAAAGCAGAAAATGTACAGAGTCAGTGGCAATCTATTATCGCTCTGCTTTAACCATCTGACTATGAATTCAAAACCTCTGAAGAACTAGAAATTAGACAAGGAAATTTGGAACACAGTTTGAGTACTTCAGCACTTTGAAGGGACGTTTAATGTGTGCAGGTCATATTCCTTTTTCGTAGGTTATACCTCTACATGTCTTGCTGTGTGGTTACTAAGTGGTTAATGTGTTAAATGTTACTAAAGTGTTCTGAATGCTGTTGTTAGGGTGTTAATAGATGAAAAACAGACAGATAGACAGGGTGGGTGGGCAGGCAGACAGACAGACAGACAGACAAAGAAAAGAAACAGAAAGACTGACAGACAGGTAGGCAGATGAGAAAAAAATAGACAAACAGGCAGACAGATAAATAGATGATTAACAGACAGACAGATTAACAGACAGATAGACAGAGATGAGAAACATTCAGACAGTCAGGTAGGCAGACAAGAAACAAACCGCCAGCTAGACAGACTGACAGACAAACGAGAAACAGATAGACAGACAGACAGACAGACAGACAGACAGACAGACAGACAGACACAGACAGACAGACGGGAAACAAATAGACAGACAGAGACACAGACAGATGGGAAACAAATAGACAGGAAGACAGACAGACAGAGAAACAGAAACACAGAGACACAGACAGACAGACACACACAGACAGACAGACAGGAAACAAATAGACAGGCAGACAGACAGACAGATAAATAGACAAGAAACAGATAGGCAGGCAGACAGATGAGAAAAACAGACAGGCAGACAGACAGAAGAGAAACAAATAGGCGGACAGACAGATAAATAGACAGGAAACAGGCAGACAGACAGACAGACGAGAAATAAATAGGCAGACAGGCAGATAAATAGACAAGAAATATTCAGATAGGCAAAGAATATGCTCTCCATTTACTTTCATTCATACGTATGCGGATATGGGATAAACACAAGCTCAAAGATGTTTTGACTTCCTCTGTATACTAAATATCAACTTTGTATGTTTTGAATGTAAATATGAATAGCATAAAGACATGAGCAATAGAGGATAAATATCACATATGGACCTCTTGGCTGAGTTAGAAAGAACACACCAACGTAAAGGAATAGTTCACCCAAAAATGAAAATTTGCTGAAGATTTACTCACTCTTAGACCTTCCCAGACGTAGATGAATTTGTTTCTGCATCAGAACAGATTTGGAGAAATTTAGCCTTACATCACCAAACAGAGTCCAAACAGCTGATAAAAACATCCACAAGTAATCCACACAACTAGTCCATCAATTAACATCTGGTGAAGCAAAAAGCTGTTTGTTTGTAAGAAACAAATCCATCAAGACGATTTAGCTTCAAAAGTTGTTTCTGTCTAAAATACAAGCCCTCTATCCATAATTCAATCTCATCTGAATCAGGAGAGAATTATACACAGATCAAGCACTGTTTATACACGAATTTATTTTGTGATGATTATTGTGATTAGATTATTCTGATGCTTTTATCAGCTTAGAGGATCCATTGGTGAGCAAGTGATGTAATGCTAAATATCTCCAAATCTTTTCGGATAAAGAAACTCATCAACATCTCGGATGGCCTGATGATGAGTAAATTTTCATCAAATTTTCATTTTCAGGTGAGCTTTTCCTTTAAAGTGTAGTATAAGAACAAACAAATGTGAAGTTTTGTTATGGTTAATGCTATAAGTTATGACGTAATGAGTTTTATAGCAGATTCTTCATAAATGTTACAACTTACTGGCTAGTAGTATACCTAGTAGTGAATTATTCTCTTGCTGATCCATATTTTAAAAGCTAATATGTGACGGATGACTGGGGAGGCCTGTGTCATTTATATGGGGACTGAAATGTCCGATATTGAATCATAGCATATGCACATGCACAGGGGCGGATTTAGTGAATTGGGGGCCCCAGGCAAAATATAGGAATGGGGCCCTATACATTTGCACACATTTTCCTAGATCAACCTTGAGGTTCCATTTTGTTGTTTTCACGTAAGCCTGTGTGCAAAGGCTGTCTAATTCTAAACTTTAAAATACATTTATTTTTAGTTGTTTTAACTACAAATTTAAATAAAACTGAAAAATGAATTAAAAGGCAATTATACATTTACACACCTAAAATACATATATCAAGAGCATGCTCACAGATGAGAACAAAACAGCGTTGGATGAAGTGGATTAAAGCCCTGCACGGGTCTCAAATATAGGCCCTATAGCCTGTCTTTTTTCCCCTTTTCCCCCAAAAAAGCTTATACCTCTGTTTCTATTAAAATAGTTCAGTTTTGTATGTAATGGAAAAGTGATTATATTTAGTTTCGTTTTTTTAATAAAGTAAATTTAGAAAAACCTTTGGAGTATTTTTTGTTCATTAAATGCAAGTTATTTTGTTTTTTTAAGTAAAGGCCAGCAGCAGACAGTGAATTGATCATTGCCTATAGCCTATTTTTGATCAATTTAGCCTTCTCAAATCATCAGGACTTGCCTAAAATAAAATCTATATACTGTATAAAACAATTCAAGTATATCACAATGTTAGTTTAAATGTTTAACCTATATAAATGTGCATTTCCAATCATTTGCAGAGGAGTGGAAGCTGAAGCTCTGCAGGACACGGAGGCGCCAGTGCGATCACTTGCATTTTTTTCTAACAGTGGAAACAACTTAAAACGCAGTCATTTTTGCTCATAAAGTAAGAGTAATACATCATTCTAAACTGTAAAGGGGCTAGTTTTATATTGAAAATAGAAACTCTTTCATTATGTAATCGTGCATTTCTCTCTAAAGGCACATCCAATTAGAAGATGGCGAGTCATTTTGATGGAAGGCCCGATTTTATTATTCCGTGCAGTTAAAAAATAAAACACTAATTATAATGGCATATATGTAAAACTTTGTCCTATAATTGTATAGCTGCTTTTTCTGATTTTTATGTTGCTCTGTTCTGAATACCTTAAAATTTAAAGAATTTGCTGCAACACAATTTTGTATGATGTGTTAATTATTTATATTTTTTATCCATGCAGCAATTGCTTTAAAAAACAGCTTTAAAATAAATTTTACGGGTAGCTTGAATGTAAAAATTGTCATGAATTCATTGTATTCCCATTTGTAAAATAGCCAACAAATTCATTGTTGTAGGCTAACCCGATCTCATGAAAGTGCGTATAGCACGATTTTCTGCTTCTATTTGGCGTAATATTTCTATGCAGAAATTGTCTTTGGCATGCAAAAGACTGATAAATTCATAATTAACGGCATGGGTTTAATCGACAGAAATATGAGACACACAGGCCTATAATAACTGCTGAAATGTTTGAGGGGCAAATCTCAGATCAGTCTGAGCGCTCATGGTACTCACAGTGCCGTACACCTGCAAGCGCCACTGACTCGGATGGTTTTCGTGGTAATAAACACCGTAAACAGCAAACGTTCGCGTGTCCGCGCTTAATGCGCATATCCTATATGAAAAGCATTTTAGGGGGCCCTTGGCTTTTGGGGTCCCAAGGCGGTCACCTACCTTTGCCTAATGGGTAAGTCTGCCCCTGCACATGCACTGTCTGTGCGCTAAATGTGGCTTCTATGCTCTCCTCAACAATCTGTACGTTGCGATCATGTTGTATTCCAATCCAATTATGCAGCCGATACAGCTTAATTTGTCACTTGAATTATTTCAGCAGCACTATCTTCAGTAGGGCTATGTCCTGCTGCAAGGAAACACAGCGGGGAGCAATTTAATGGAACACAGCACTGCCACTGCTCTCCACTGTTACACTGATCCTCACACTTCACTGCGTTATAAAGAATGTTTCGATCTAATAGGATGTTCAAATCCAAACAGAAAAAAATTAAATAAAATTCAAAGAAAAGGGATTGAATTGAACTGATGACAAACTCAAAGCTAATTTTAGAGGGACATTCATATATATTATTTTCTTTTTAAATTGCCTTATATATGTAAATGTTTATTTATTTATTTTTGAACTGCTATAAATGATTGAAGTTTAGAACAAATAGATTTTAAATAAATAATAATAATAAATAATTTTTTTTATTTTTGCACTGGAAAGGGGATATGTTTTCATGGTATATCAAGGTCTCTGATGATTTGATATCTTTAATAACATTAGATTGTAAATCCAACACAGTTCTTTTTTTTCAGTGAGCATAAAAGTGAGACGTCAGTCTTGCAGTTTTCTCAGCATCCCAGCTACATATGAGAGCCCCAGTTGTAGTCCCAGTACGGCAACCCCACCTTCCACTACAGAGAAATCCAACCCAATAAACAGAACTTGGGTTAGCGGGACTCATGAACATGGTTCTGTAAAATGACATGGCGGCCCTGGAAAGTGTTCAGTTTTAACTTTGCACAGTGATAACAGTCTGGACTAATAAAGGGATCAGGATCCAGTTGAAATACTACATAACAAGGCAACAGTGAAGGCAAAGATTCCCTTCATGTCAAGACAAGCATAAAACTCTAGAGACCAAGCTTATACAAAACTGCTGAGCAAATTATTTTAAGAAATAAAAGTGGATGAGGCATTTGCCAAATTAATATAAATGTTTGGTACAGTAATATCTAATGGAATCTCAGCCCAATGGAAGGTGTTGGGCATTTTTCCATGTTTTTTTTGTCATAGAAGTTTGTTTTACATTGCCAATAAACCCCTTGTAACGTTTATTATTATTTATTAGCTCTAAAAAGGGGAATATTTATGACGAATCATAAATGGTTATGATTCATAATAAATATTTAGATTATATCTTCGAATTAACTGTAGCAGAATCAATATTACAATTATTTGATCTGTCCGTCCACCGAGCAGACAATATAATCATTTATCAATTCAAGGAATATTTATTTTCTGGCCACGGAACAATAAACTGTCCTTCTTTGTGCAGTGCTAGCAGTAATTCTTAGCCAAATGTAGCAAGGGTTCAAACATTCATTGACTTGGAACTGTGAACAGTAAACAGAGACAATTCGTTGTGAATATAAGAGATTTAATAAAATGAAACTATATCTAACATATAACTAACTAAAACATATATACACAGAATGAAACAAAGTAAGGAAAAGATAGAGAATAGGAAAAGAATGGCAGTATTTCACATCACTTAACCACAACCATGGAAAATCATCAAAGAATCCAAAAATCACCTTAAAAGGGACTGAAATTTAAACACGCATCTGAATAATTTGAAGCGGTTACTTGCATTGGTTTCGATTGCTGAAAAAGAGTCCGGATGCGGTAGATAACGGAGCTCTTTTGATGAGTTCGTGAGGAGTCAGCTGGAAGTTTTTACTTCTGGTTCCTCTGAAGAAGAAGTCCACAGCGACTAACGTTACTTGAAAGTAAAAACTGCCGGAAAATAAAACTCAAGAGGAAGGTCTTGAGAGTCCTGAAAGGTGTTGTCTCAAACGAAGAAGAAGTTTTCTGAGCACAAGTTATTTTGGGCTAATCGTTTTTGAGAGTTCCTATTCTGTGTGTTCTGACCAATGAGAGACATGGATTTTGAGCGGGAGAATCTTTCTTTGTCTTTTGTTTATGGCTCATTTGCATGCTTTATGGCCGGTCTGGAACATCCGTAGTTTTAACCCAAAATATCGTGCGAGTCATATGATGCGTTTCACAATCACATACTGTACGTCATTATCCGAGGAATGAAAAACAGGTAACATTGATACCAAGAAACAATAATCTGGAATAGATTAAACCAAAGATACACACATACACCTGAATATAAGTGTTTTATGGCTTTAACTAATACAAATAACGAGTGGTAACTCATCTAATCTAACAAGGGAATGTACACACCACATGCATATACCAGATACAATTATAACTGATTAATTATAGTCTAAAATAAAGAAATGTCTTTATGTGTGTGTGTGTGTTAGTTTGGGTGTGTGTGTGTTCGTTTGGCCATTCACAGCTCTTTGTGGAATGTTTTTGATCAGAAGATTCCAGGATTCTCGTGGGGGCTGGTTCTAATCTTTTTTGACGGCGAAGAACCATTTGGCAATTTACAACCCCTATACAAGTAACATCTCTGACCAGAACTGTAATTTATATGCAAATGTCAAAAGGCTAAAAGGGTCTTTTAAGCCATAAACAGTCCAACACTCCAGCATGATCCTACGCAGACGCTACACCCTTTTAGACTTTTTCACAATTTTAGGTTAAACTTAATATATTTCACATTTTGCTTACACTACCTCGTTTTAATAATCCTGAAGTGTGACAATTAAATTTTTTTTAATTATACATTTTCCATGTAGTCATGATCAGTAGTCTTAGCTGGAGTATAGCGTGTCACAGCCCAGAAGTATTTCATGTCAACTACCCACTTAGACTGAACTGGCTGTGCAAATATAGGCTATGTAAAGAAAAAAGTCATCAGGAACCATGAAAAATCCAAAACATAACACTGCAGTTATTTTGGACCCCTTGTAAAGCCAATAAAAACATTGACGATTAGTGCTCTGGTGCTTTTCTGATAAATATCGCAAAACAGGGACAAGGGAACACCAAGTTAAATAGCAAACATCCTTCAGTTCATTTACATTTATGAGGGGATGGTGTTTTTTCCCCCAATGGTTTGGTAGAGCCCAAGAGAATTTTTATGTGAAAGACACCACATAACTTTTCTGAGAATCCCAGATTCATCTGGCGATTCAGGATATCTTAAAACGTCTTTCAAATATAAGCATTCTCAGGAGGGTTGGGTTTATATTATAAATAAAGTATTCTCTGCAGCTCACATTTGAAAAGAATATAAATTATTTGGTTGCATCATCATTTTAATAATTGACGTAAGATAAAAGCAATTTTTTTCCTCTATCATTAAGATGCATGACTGAAAAGATTGTCCCATAAAATCTCACTCCCCTACATGATTATAATATTATATTATCTTTCCATTTTACCATAGCATATGGTAATCTGTAAACTACTTCAGTAGGAATTACACAGCTGTACTCACAAAAAAGGTTATACAACACAGGGTAAACAATCATGAGCATGGCAAAGCTACGAATGCATATATAATTATTGTTAAATTGCTGTCCTCTGGGGTGTAGTGATAATAAGGCAATAAAAGGACAGCTGTAGTGCCAGCATTTGAGCCAACATAAAGAAAAAATAAAATAAAGTATTTTTCATCAGACTTACAGACAAACTGACTTAAAAAAAAAACTCTCCTCTAATCAAATGCTCAACAACAAAATCTGCTCTCAATGATCGCCATCTCCCCTGGTGCAGGCCGTGTGACTGCTGTTCAGAGATCGTGATGTTAATAGGATAACATGACCCAAAATCAATCCCAGCTTTGTGTGAAAGGGAGTGACAGCAGGGGATGTTCCTTCCAGTAAACAGTCAAAGTGCTCAAAACATCATCTGGGGTATAATTGGCTTTAAGGTGGGCAACAGGGTAGTGAGTACATGCCAGCATTTAACCTCAGCCTGTGAGATTTGTCAGATCCCTCAGACTGGTTTGAGGAGGGGCATCTGATTCATCTCTAATTCTCTGGCTTTTGCCTCTGGGCCTGTCAAACTCAGCCAAATGTAAAGAAACTGCAATAAAGAGTCACTCACGATTTTCCTTTTTTCCCTTCAAGGCAGAGCTGCTGTGCTGTTTTGGCTGTTTGAGTTCATTTCCAGTCAGTCTAGCTGGTGCTACCATGCTGAATATGAGGGACAACTACGGTACTGATTGGGAAATTTCGTATATCTTGTTTGTGTGGATTGGCTAATAATGATTTTTAGCATTTTCCCACGTAGTATCCACTGTACACATTTGAGAATAATAAGTAGAAGTATGGAAATGATGTAGTGACCAAAATATGTACTCCAATCTATATATCTTATATTTTAGATCAGTTACTCTTAACCCTTTTGACTCCCCATTGTCCAACACAATACTATTTGAAGGCTCCCATTTTGATGAAGATAATTCCTCTGGTGTTTCTGCTGTAATTATGCCAGTTTAAATTATTATCTTTACAAAAAGAAATTGGGAGTATCTATATATTTAGGGTATGTTTACATGACAGTGATGTGATAAAAATCATAAGTTTTGCGTACAGGCAACAACAATGTCAAAATGATTCCCATATACATGGGTCCATGAAGACGAGTAAAAATGCTGTATTATACATGCCAGGCCAGTAGCTGGCAATGTCACTTTGTAAAGAAACACTATGTGCTTGCTCACATGCCTATAGACAGAACACGTAATATACATGTGCATTTCACAAATTTGCACTTTCGTAGTTTACACAGAGATACTTTTTTTTTTTTTTTAAACTTGCACTTTCAAACCTTGTTTTCTAATGTCTGCATTTTCATACCTCCAATATGCTGTTGTCATGTAAATTAATGGCCAAAACGCATAAAAAATGGTCAATTTTTTTGTTGAAAATAATCTTTTGTAAACACCTCCTAAATTAACTGCAATTCATTTTATGATTCCTGAATATTCAGGTTTCTATATGTTCTCCAAGGAAAATGGTAGTTATTGAGAGAAATTATTATTATTTTTTTTTTCCATTAATAATTTAAGTCAGCCTGTCGTCCTCTTGGAAGTTTGGAAGGCCCCTGGCTGAGAACCACTGCTTTTGATTTCTCAATGCTGCCACCGTTTGCCTACATTCATGTATTGATCTTAGTAGTGAAATGACTCATTTTAATTGATACCAGTAGAGTAAATGCAGACGTCAGACCACAATCCCACCATGTACTGATAAAATGTTGCTTTTTTCAATAATGTATGCTTCCGTCATTTTTCCTCTGAAGTATGAATCAAAGCCTGGGAGGTTCAGTTCATGTATGCACTAGAACATACATGAATTTGTCACTCGTTAGTATATAAGATGACAAGCCGCTACTGCCTGAAAGGCGTGAACATGACAACCTTTTGCATTGGGAGCATGTGTTAAAAAACTTGTTCTGGGTTTTGACACATAGACTTGGACTGAAGCCCATATGACTTTAAATCTACAAAGCCACCAGTGTTGGGGAGTAACTAGTTACATGTAACGGAATTATGTAATTTAATTACAAAATAAAAGTAACTGTATACAGTTACTGAGAAAAAACGTGTAATTAAATTACAGTTACTTATGAAAATGTTAAGGATTACAAAGGATTACATCTGCTTTTTTTCACACACACTCCCACAAACAGATTTAATTGATTTCTTTCATAAATTGCAGTGACTGCTCTAAAATATGAAACACCAATGTTTCAGGAGTTTATTCGATAACTCTTTTATTTCCTATATAGGTTTATGTATAGCTATGCTTAATTTTTTAAAGATTAACTGTTTTTTTCCTAGGCATTGTTAGATTCCAGTGTTTACTGTCATAGCTATGTAAAGATTTGATTCCAAAAACAGTATCATAGCTAATAAAATATTTCTTGTTATGATTTTAAATATGTATTTAACCTCAGAATGATCTCAAAGTAAGTCTGATTTTGTGTTGGCTGTGATTCAAAGGGGACATTGATCTTCCACAAGTTGGTATGATTCTTTAGGGCCTTCATGAACGGTCTGCAACATACTTTGGTTAAAATTTGGTCCTTTTTACCTTGCTCTGTTCACAGCGACTCATTTTAGGGCATGTCCTTTTAAATGCTAATGAGCTCTGCTCACCCGCCCCTTTCTTCTGTGGAAGAGCAAAGGCGATTTGCAAATAATCATAAAAAAATATAAAGTGTCAGACTGACTTCATCTGGAGGTGCAGCTGGATCACGAACAATGGGTACTGATCTATCCTTGAGTTTTAACTTTTTAACAAAACCTGCCTTGAATTGTCCCTCATTCAGAAAGCAGTCTGGAGTAAAATTATTTGCGCAGACATAAACGAATTTAGGTGTATTCAATGGCGCATTATCATTAAAAACAAAACTAATGCACTGCGTCCTCAGTGGCTCTGATGTCGGGAGAAAATTTAAATTCTTATGTTCTTCTATATAACAAAACGACAAAACACCTGCATTGCTTACAAGACATTGTTGCTACAGCTGCTGGAGCGTTAGGGTTAGGGTTAATGATGTACTTCGTACAACTGGCTGAGGGCGAAAACATGCTAATATTGGACAGTACATCAATGGTTGTGGGCGGGGCCTGAACAATATGACATCATACTGCTCAGAGAATCAAAACGGCTTGATAATTGAGCCTGTTTAGGATTTTGGGGGATTAAAAAAAAAGGAGTGAATGGATTTTTATCATTGTAGCATGGTTGTGTCCACACACTGCTAAGATACATTTATATGCAAACACCATGTAAAAGTGAATTTTGCATCCAATGTCTCCTTTAAAATTGAAATACAATCTTAATTCAAGGAATGAAGGATTTCGAAAGTGTGACAGTAATCAGTGTTGAGTACTACTGTAAGGTTTACCCTGCCTGGTTTACATGTTTGAAAATGATAAACAGTTGAAAAAATTAGAAATTTAGAAAAGTAATCAAAAAGTAATCAAATGTAATCAGTTACATTACTTTTATAAAGTAATTGAAAAGTTACACTACTTCTTACATTTTAAGTTGGGTAACTTGTAATCTGTAACCTATTAAATTTCCAAAGTAACCTTCCCAACACTGAAAGCCACACAGATGCAGTTTGCAGTATAATTTTCTTGTATGACTACGACATATATAATTTATACAAAATTAAAGTATGACAGATGATGATGAATACTCTGGCTGTACAGCTTGGAAAATCTTGGAGACATCAGATGTAATTTCTAAAGTAATATTTTTTATGTGTCATTATTATGGTCTATAGAGATTTAGATGGTAAAGAATGCCAAGCATATAACACATATAGCATATAAAAATAAATCAAAATTAGGGCTGTCAATCAAAATTGTTATTTTTCTTTATATATATATTTTTAAAAAATGTTTAATTGAAAAAAATGTAATCTAATTAATTACATGATGTGGAGATAAATTAATTGATTATATTGGTCTATATTATAGATCAGTGACTACATCACACAGTGAGTTGTTGTCCTGCATCATGTAAGATGATGTACAGTTCTGGGGCGGGGCGGGGGCGTTAACTGCGTTAAAATATTTTAATCGCGTTATTTTTTCATAACTGATTAATTAGATTAAAGCATTAAATTGACAGCACTAATCAAAATATAACAAACAATAGAAAATTGTAAACAATACAATTATTCAATTATTCAATATAATAATGCAATTATACATTTTATTTATAATTTAAAATATCATAACTCATATAACAAAGAATTGAGTTCAGGCATGTTAAACTCTGAATGTTGTAATCCTTTGTTTTCATTTTTGTGCTGTCATCACACAACAGGAAGAGTATCAATCATACTTTAAGGCTCAGCATCAGTGGGACACACTTTCCACATAGTGTTGATCTAATAATATGAACCCCCCCAGAATCACTCAAAGAATGAGAAAAGGGTTTCATGCAATCTCCTGAACACTGTGGGCCTGTTTTACTAATGCTAAATGTGGTGATCTATGCATGTAATAACATGCACAATCGCCCACCAAGGTGCAACCTCATACTGTAAATACACACTGTGTCAGAGCAGGCTTTATAGGCATTTATGTTAGGAAAACACTGTGTAAACAGGGGTCTGGGTCCAAATGCAGGTCTTTATTAAACGCAGGGAAAAACAAAGTAAACACCAAAACGGAAACACAAACAGATATAAGAATCTTAAACAGGCTCAGAACACAAACAGGGATATGACACAAAATCGGCAACTTAGTGCTTGCATTAGTCCAGGTAACAACAATTGATAATCCGCCCAGAGAGGCGTGGGGAAGGTGTATAAATAGCCCTCAGGATGGGCAACAGCTGTGTGTAAGTGAGTGTGTGCACAGGTATGTGGAGTCAAGGTAACAGAGTCCGGGAGGATGGGAAGTGGCGACCTCTGCTGGTGAGAGGGAGAGCACCAGACGCCAGACCCTGACAAGACCCCTCCTCTAAGGAACGGCTTCCAGACGTTCCAGAGCACCCACCCAGGGGAACGGCAGAGCGGGGATGGAGTGGAGGGATGGGGGCCCCAGGTCCGTGTGGTAGCGGTGGACCTGGGGACTGGGGCAGAGCCGGTGGAATGGGCACCCAGGGCAGAACCAGCGGCCACCACAGCGGTGTGTGTGGAGCTGCCGCTTCGGGGGAACTGCGAGCAGACACCGCCGCCTCGGGGGAACTGCGAGCGGACACCTCCACTTCCGGAGTCTTGTGAGCGGACACTGCTGCCCCGTGGAAACTGCGAGCGGGCACCGCCACCTCGGGGGAACTGAGAGCAGAAACCGCCACCTCGGGGGAACTGCGAGCGGACACCGCCGCCCGGGGGGAACAGTGAGGGCGCACCGCCGTCTCGGGGGCACTGCGAGGAGACACCGCTGCCTCGGGGGAACTGAGAGCAGCCACCGTCGCCTCGGGGGAACTGAGAGCGGTCATCGCTGCTTCTGGAGCCTTGTGAGCGGACACCGCCGCTTCGGGGGAACTGAGAACGGCCACCGCTGCCTCGGGGGAACTGAGAGCGGCCACCGCCACTTCCGGAGCTTTGTGAGCGGACACCGCTGCCTTGGGGAAACTGCGAGCGGGCACCGCTGCCTCGGGAGGATCGCCTCGAGGGAACAGTGAGCGGCCACCGCCGCTTCTGGAGCCTTGTGAGTGAACCCCGCTGCTTCTGGAGCCTTGTGGGCGGGCGCCGCCGCTTCGAGAACATCATGAGCGGACACCGCCGCTTCAGGAGCTTTGTGAGTGGACACCGCCGCCTCAGGAGGATCGTGAGCGGGCACTGCCGCCTCAGGGAAACTGAGAGTGGACCCCGCCGCCTCGGGGAAATTGAGAGCGGACACTGCCGCTTCGAGGGAACTGAGAGCGGGAGCCGGCGCCTCGGGGGAACTGAGAGCGGACGCCGCCGTTTCTGGAGCCTTGTGAGAGGGCACCACCGCTTCGAGAACATCATGAGCGGGCACCGCCGCTTCGGGGGAACTGTGAGCAGGCTCTGCAGCCAACTCCATCCTGACGGCTGAGCCGCTCAACTGCAGAGCCAGGTTGACGTAGTCCTCCAGTGCCTCCTCGGGGTGCCAGAATGGCATAAGGGATTTGAACGGCTCGGCTAGCCCAACCCAGAAACAGACCAGTGAGCAGGTCCTCTCCGTCGCTGACTGGCGAGCCACTCCCACGAAGTCCCTGGCATAATCCTCAATGCACTGGTCTCCCTGGCGGACATTGAAGAACTTTCCTGCTGGACCCATGCTTGGCAGCTTATTCTGTCATGGCGCGGTTAGGAAAACATTGTGTAAACAGGGGTCTGGGTCCAAATGCACGTCTTTATGAAACGCAGGGAAAAACAAAGTAAACACCAAAACGGAAACACAAACAGATATAAGAATCTTAAACAGGCTCAGAACACAAACAGGGATATGACACAAAATCGGCAACTTAGTGCTTGCATCAGTCCAGGTAACAACAATTAATAATCCGCCCAGAGAGGCGTGGGGAAGGCGTATAAATAGCCCTCAGGATGGGCAACAGCTGTGTGTGAGTGAGTGTGTGCACAGGTGTGTGGAGTCAAGGTAACGGAGTCCGGGAGGATGGGAAGTGGCGACCTCTGGTGGTGAGAGGGAGAGCACCAGACGCCAGACCCTGACAATTTAATGCGAGCTGGGTCCAATCCAGACCCTGAGGGGTTTCTGTGAGAATGAGAGATCCCTGTTGCACAAATATAGTGCATTAATATTCAGGCTCAAAGGCCAGGCCTGAATCATAGAGGAAATTATGGTTACTTAAGTGGTCATTGTTGTAAAGTAATTGCCCAGCAACCTTAAACCTTGTAATTTTCATGCACAGCTATTCCGTGTGGCCAACACAACTATGGGGGATTCACTCTATAAACTTGAGCTCTGCACATATTTCATAATGGCAATAGAAGAGTCTGTATTTCATTATGCGATTAAATGTTGCAACATCAGAGTTGCTTCTAGAAATGGTTTAGAACAGGGGTCTTCAAACTCGGTCCTGCAAACTTCTGTCCTGCAGAGTTTAACTCCAACCCTAATTAAACACACCTGGGCCAGCTAATTAAGGTCTTACTAGGGATACTAGAAACTTCCAGGCAGGTGTGAAGGTAAGAGCTGTTTCTGACTGGCTGACACCTGACTCTTGTAAAGCTCTTCAACAGTTCCTGGGATTCACCAACTTTTATCTGCCTTTTATCGAAGAGGCATTTGTTAAGATCAAATCCAAATTTTCAGCTGCTCCTGTTCTTATTACTCCTCACATCAGTTTGTAGTGTAGGTGGATGCCTCAGAGGTTGGTGTCTGATTGGTCCTGTCTCAAGTATCCCCTTATGATAATAAGCTTCATCATTGTGCTTATTGTTCTAACCGTTTATCCCCCTCAGTGTGGAATTATGACATCGGCAATCGAGGGCTGCTGGAAGTACATATGGCTTTTGGGAAGTGGTGTCATTGGCTGGAGGGAGATGCTGTTCCATTTGTTGTGTGGACTGATCACAGGAACCTGGAATATATTCGATCGGCGAAACACTTGAATTCCAGACAAGCCCGTTGGGCATTGTTCTTCGGGCACTTCAACTTCGTGCTGTCAGAAGCGAGATTTATACTTTCGCCTGGCTCCGCTCTGCGAGCCTCCGCTGACTGTGCGTGCACCTTCCCAAATGGACGAGGCTTTTATACTTGTCGCGTTCACCATTGTACTATTCTTTGAAACGACAGGGGGCGATGATGAGTAATTGTCCTCTAAAACCATTGGGAATCACCGGTGAGAAGAAGTCATTTGCCGGTACAAGACTTCTCGCGTGATGAATGAGTTGATGAATTAATAATTTCTTTATGTGCAAACTGATTAAAACAATCTTAAACTATTGGCTTTATTTCACATCAAACACAAGACAACTTTAAGCAAATAGTTTATAAATAGTATCTAAATTAATTCTAATTCTATTTTTATACAATCAAAATAAAACATATAATCAAATAAAAAAGCCTTGGACA
Organism: Sinocyclocheilus grahami; assembly: GCF_001515645.1. NCBI lineage: Eukaryota > Metazoa > Chordata > Actinopteri > Cypriniformes > Cyprinidae > Sinocyclocheilus > Sinocyclocheilus grahami. The sequence goes on along the minus strand of NW_015505215.1, from coordinate 451,107 downwards.
AATTATGCAAAAAAACTATGCATTGTTTTCCAACAAAGTGTCAAAAAGTGTCAAAACTGTTTTGACTGTTTCTACTGTTTCACACAAATGCCGGCACAGACGTCCATGTTCGGCTAGAATCACCCTGAACTCGTGCATCTTCGGAAATGCTGTGCACACCGCTATGCAAAATGAGTTACCGCGCACTCAAAGCGAACTTCCGCCAACACCGCGATGACGTCATATTTGCCGTGCGCACCCAAGCGAACTTGTGGACGCGTCGAGTACAAATCAGCCTTAACACCGTGTCTACATTGCATGTGAGTAGTGCGGCACTACGCAACAAAATACTGTACAACCCATTATAATCAGTGATGCTGTTTACACTGGATGCAGCGCGGTGCGACACAACAAATCCCTGACAGTAAATTGATGCCTCGTTCTATGACGTACTGACACAAAATTCAAATGATTTGCAACGGTCGTTTTGTCGCGTCTAGTTTAGAAAGCCTTAAGCTGTTGAGTCACGGTGCGAGGCGGTACAACAACTCGCATCCGATGGAGACACTGTGTTATAGACATATAGGTTCTAAAAATGGTAAGCCTGACGCGTTGTCCCAGTGTTTTGGTGCCCCGGATGATGTACCCCCTCCTGATACGATTTTTCCATCAGGTCGTGTGGTGGGGGCCGTCATCTGGGGCATCGAGGATCAGGTCAGGCAAGCTCTGACCAGAGTTGAGGTGCCCGGGGGATGTCCGGTGGGTCTGCTTTTTGTTCCTGAGGGGGTTCGTGCCACCGTTCTTGAGTGGGGCCACTCCTCCAAATTATCCTGCCATTCAGGAGTGAGTAAGTCACTGGCAGCCATCTGGCAGCGGTTTTCACATATTGCCTTGGATTTTGTTACTGGTCTCCCTCCATTTAGTGGCAATACTGTTGTCCATACAGTAGTGGATCATTTTTCTAAGGTGGTCCACTTTATCGCTCTTCCCAAACTTCCCTCTGCTAAGGAGATGGCCCGGGTGGTCATTGACCATGTCTTCCGGATTCATGGTCTTCCGGAGGATGTGGTCTCTCACAGGGGGCCCCAGTTCATTTCTCATTTTTGGAGGGAGTTCTGTCAGTAGATTTGAGCTTCCACTAGTTTGTCGTCAGGCTTCCATCTTCAGACCAACTGCCAGACCGAGTGTGCGAACCAGGATCTCGAGCGGATGCTTTAATGCCTGGCCTCCCATAACCCCTCCTCCTGGAGTCATCAGCTGACATGGGCTGAGTATGCCCACAACTCCTTGTCTGCAACTGGGCTTTCCCCGTTCATGTGCTGCTTGTGTTATCAGCCTCCTTTGTTTTCTTCCCAGGGTGCTGAGGCTGCTGTTCCCTCAGTTCAGACTTTTATCGAACATTGTCGAGGGCCAGGGAGACTTTGATCAGGAACAGGGGGCACACCAAAACAGCGGCAGATTGTCGCCGGTTTAAGGCACCCACGTATATTTGTGGTCAGAAGGTATTTCTACTAAAGACTTGCCCATAAGTTGGCACCCAAATTTATAGGGCCATACCCCATAGTCAAAATCATTAGTCTGGTGGTGGTGCGGCTTCAGCTACCCTACTCTCTTCGTCGTGTCCATCCTGTTTTTTATGTATCTTGTATTATACCTGTCTTGCGTTCTCCCCATTTCCCTTCTGTTTCTATTCCTACCCCTCCTCCTGCCCTGATGAGCGGGCTCTCCTGCCGTCATCGTCAGGTGGATTCTTGATTGCAGGCAGCGTGGACAGGGACATCAGCATTTGGTGGATTGGAGGGGTACGGCCCGGAGGAGAGAAGCTGGGTCCCAGCTCGGGACATTCTGGACCGTTCGCTCATTGAGGTGTTTCATTGTCGTCAGTCTTCTTTTTCAGTGGGCGCACCAGGTGACACTCCTGTGAGGAGGGGTACTTGATCACTCTGTCTCCTTAGTTTTTGTTTTTGTTTTTTTCTTTTACAAAAAGTAATAAAAATAACAGAAGCTGATAACAAAATTTAAATAACATTAAAAACATTTCAATAACATAACATTAGGCATGTTGTTGCCCTCTAATGCTAATTCCTATGGTCATTCCTTTATAAATGCTTTCATCATTATATTATGTGCTGTCACTTTAACTGGAATAGACCAAAACAATGAACATGTGCAGCTGTTGAGTGGGGGTGCAAGTCTCTTTTTGACTCTAATATACACACTGATTATTTACCCTGATTTGTTGAAAGCACATTTAGTCATTACGCAAAATGCGATCATAATTTATCGGAGGTTTTGCAATGTTTTGATGTTTTATAAATCAAATAACATTCTGAAATCATGCTATGTTTAAATATATAATTAGTATTTCAGTTCTGCCACTTGACAAGACTGTGGTGACCATGTTGCTTTGAGATACAACTTTGTAATCATATCCACACACACACACGTTTATCACAGCTTAGACACACTTCTGCCACCTGGGTCAGCAGACTCCTCCTTCCCAGCTGAATTTCTCAGGCATCAAGCTCTTCAGTGGCTCTGTTCCTTCAAACACTCTGTTAATTTCAAGTCTCTGGGGAGAACATTGAGTGGCAAGACAGATGTGTTTACAATGGCCATTTCATTCTGCTCCACAGACAGTCTGGGGTGGATGGCTTTTTGGGAAAGATCGGCTGTTATGGAATGCACCAAAACCTGGTGACTTCTCCCATGTGGACGAAACAGGATGTTAATAGTTTAACCAAACTATGAACAACCAAACCACATGACAATTTCATGGACAAGCTTTTAAAATTACTGCACATTCTCAGAAAATATCATACAGTACAAATATGTTGCATTAAAGGGATAGTTCACCCAAAAATGAACATTTTACTTACATTCTAGTTATTTCAAACCTGAATTTTTTTCTTCTGCTGAACACATAAGAAGATATTTTGAAGAGTGTGGGGACCCAAACTGTTTCTTGTCCCCATTGACTTCCATAGTATTTTTTAAAGAAACTGTTTGGTTACCCGCATTCTTCAAACTATCTTCTTTCAACAGAAGAAGCAAACATACAGGTTGGGAACAACTTAAGGGTGTGTAAATGATGGCAGAATTTTCATATTTGGCCAAACTATTAACTTAAAAAATTAAATAGAGTGTACAGACTTAGAGTTAAACAATTACTTTAGTAAAAAGTGAAAATTCTGTCATCATTTCTCACCCTCATGTCATTTCAAACTCGTATGGCTTACTTTCTTTTGTAAAAATCAAAATTACACAAAATTGTGTTGTTCTTTTGAGTACATTAAACACAGTTACAATACATGAGTATTAAAGCTTTCAAGCTTCAAAAGGGTTGGTGGGTTCATGAGAGAAGAAGCTATGTCTGATATGTGAAGAAATCGTTCTAATGAGCCAAATTTGTTTTTCAGTGAATAAGCTGATCCAATTCGCAAGTCAGTCTGAGTGATTTATTCACAAATCAGACTGATCCAGTTCTCAAGTTCAGTTCACTGACTTACTAAAGAGAAATATATGAATAAAAAAAATTTCAATCTGTTCTTAATTAAAAGCTACTGTATCATACGACTTCAGAAGACTAAAATACAGTGTACAAGTCATATGGACTACTTCTATGATACTTTCGTTGTGCTTTTTTGAAGCTTCTATATTTGTGGTCAGCCAGCAGAGCATTGACGGAGGCTGAGGATCGGCTGCAGCATGCAGACATTGTTGGGACAATAGCCCAGGGCAGGCTTAGACTGGGTTGTTTCACCAGAACGAGTTGGAACAAAGCTGACCCAAAGGAACGCCGCAGCATGGCACTGAGGGAGGTCCGCAAGGCAGAGGAGGAAATCCAACATGTCAAGGCTGTAGCCATGAAAAAACAGGGCAGCTGGACAAGGTGGGAGGGCGTACGAGAAAGGGCCCTGACGTGGCAGGACATTTGGATCATGGAAGGATGCCGGATAAAGTTCTTGATGTGTTCTGTCTATGATGTGCTGCCTTTTCCATCAAACCTCCATATTTGGGGGATGGCAGAGAGTCCCAGCTGCACATTGTGTGGAAAGCAAGCCAACCTTGAGCATGTCCTCTCAGCATATCAGTCAATGTCTGGCAGATGGGAAATTCCGGTGGCGTCATGATAAGATCCTGTCTCAGTTGGCAGATGGTGTGGAACAGGCAAGGAAGAAGGTTAAACTTTCCAGCGGGCACCACTTTATTCAGTTTGTCAGGACAGGAGAGAGCACTGCAGCAGGATGGAGGAGTAGAGGGGTCTTGGCCTCAGCAAATGACTGGGAGATGCGGACAGATCTGAAGAAGCGGCTAAAATTCCCAGAGGAGATAGCACACACCAGCCTCAGAACGAATATTGTCCTCTGGTCTAGAGGCACTAAGCAGGTGGTGATTATAGAGTTAACAGTACCCTGGGAGGAAAGGATGGAGGAGGCTCATGAACTTAAGCGCAATAAATATCAAGACCTTATCCTTGAGAGCCAGCAAAATGGATGGAAGGCCTGGAATTTACCAGTATAGGTTGGCTGCAGAAGTTTTGCTGGGCAGTCACTCTGGAGAACCCTTGGGCTGCTGGGTATTGAAGGGATGGTCAGGAAACAGCTGGTAGGCAAGGTTACTGAACAGGCTGAAACAGCATCTCAGTGGATCTGGATACAGCGGGAGGTGCGGTAGCAGAGCCAACCTATTGAAGGGCGAACAACGACATAGAGTTGGTGGTGGTCAGCAGGGGTAGAAGATCCAGGATGCTTGATCTGCTGTCGAGCCTTCCCGAGGTGTCATGGGCTTAAATCGGTGAAACACAAATGAAGGGGGGTGCCCATCTGACGACCAGCTGTAACTACCAACTCTTTGACCTGGTGCTTGAAAGGAAGAGAGAAGGAGAGGAGAAGTGATGCCACTGGCTCACAGTTGGTGCAGGGCTAAGTACCTGTAAAGGTGGGCCAGTTGCGATGGCCTCATCGTATTTTGCATATATAAATTATGCACACTCTGAGCATATATCGAAAGAAGTGTATAAGATTTTGTGCCACAAAATAGCACTGACATTGCATTGTTAGAGTGTCACAAGCAGTTCAGCATGCAGACCCCAGATTTATGTGCATCCTCCTCCTGTGGTCTCTCTGACTCAGCGCCAGTCTGTGCCGCTGCTCTCATTAACCCAACCCTCTGTGACTTTGTTTCTACTTCTTTGTTTCTCTCCCTTTCTCTTATTTTTTTCTCTTGTACATTACTCAAACTATACTCTCACACGTCCCTTTTTCTCTTTTCAATTCTTCAGAATACTTTAAATTCAAATTTAAATTCTGTCATTATTAACTCACCCTCGTGTTGTCCCAAACCCATGTCTTTTTACCTGTGCAACACAAAGGAGAGTGTCACACAAAAGGATCCTCACACAGCTCACACACAAACTGATCAAATGGCTTCAAAAGATCACATACTGTAGACAATTTTAATGGTGCTTTAAGGTCTGGTCACAGTTTTCATATGAAATTAGATTTTCGCATATGATCTTTCTGTTCAGACCAATACAACAAAAACAATTGCGAAATTGACAGTTGTGATGAAAATTGACTGAATGAACATGAACATGAAAATATAGCAGAATATAACAACATACAGATTTGGAATGATGTGAAGGTGAGTAAATAATAGGATTTTAATTTCTGGAGCGCTTTAACCCATAATATCCGCATATGATGTCATACAACAGCCGTCCTCTCAAGGAAATGGAAAGTAGGGTAGTGGAAATCCCCTTTTGTTTAAATGGCTTCTAAAATGCCTCATTGTAGATAAGGCCTGCTTCATTTTGACCGCAGCAGTCATTAAAAAAAGAAACATTTTCGTATGAGTATATGCATATTCTCGGAGGAGAGCGGAACTGATTTTCCCAAAAGAGTAAGAGAGCTGATCCAGATGTTGAGCAATGTAAATATGTAGATGGTGAAGATGGATTGCATTTGCCTTCGCTCTTCCTGATCTGAGACACCAGTTGCTTCTATTCTACAGGATAAAGAATAACAAGATAGCAACAGCAGGCACTCTACGAGATCTTCTGAAGTCGAAATTAAACACATCCATAAATGGGGCTGTCAGGAAGCCGGCGAGACTGCCATAGGATGTGTCAACGGCGTGACCACCTCAGAAGTCATGTAAGAAACTTGTGTATTGGACTGACAGTGATATCTCAGACGTCCAATTATGCCTTCACCTTGTTGAGCTAAGCTGAAAATGGAAAGTAAAAAATAACTCTGTAAAGCACAGGTGCTGTTCATCCACAAACCCTTCCAAACTACATGAATGTCAGCATGCTTGAACCAAAAAGCCCCTAGGGTTTCAATTCACTTTACACCATAAATGGTTTATATTACATCCTGTTAGTGTTGTCAGAGGTCGCCGTGACATCTTTTGTTGATCCTGGATCAACATTACTGTCCGAAAATACAGACTTAACCCAATCCCTACCCTTAAACCTAACCCTACCCATAATTTATTCTTAAAATCAGAGGGAAATGATAGCTGATTAACAAGGGTGTAGAAGCACCTAATCCTGATTGTAAGTCTAAAACTGACATTTCCTGAAAAGTTATCTCTCAATTCTGATTGGTTGATTGGAATGATGTTCCAGGATCAACAAGGATGTTGATCCAGGAACATGTTATACTTGGTCAAATCACGCTCACCGTTGTCAGACTGGATAAAATACAGGGCTTAAAGCAGAGCTTTTTAAATGGGCATCAGATCCTGTAAACCCTACAAACTGCTACTTATTTAAGCATGAACTCGTTTATAAACGCTTGTTGCACAAACTACAATTCCCAGAAAATGCATACTCAGAACTGAGTCAGAATGTGAAGTGGTCAGGTTTACATAATTTGAGTATATCATTACTTTGGTCTGTGATAAACAGTTTAGGATCTGAGTAATAACTCACGTGGACAAGAGGGACATGATCAGTCCAAAACAATCCTGAGCCAGGTCCTATGGTAGGACTCTTCCAGAATATTAAGAATTGGGATTATTTCCAAAGCAAAATTATGGACAAGGTCCAAAGTCAACATTGTTTCGCTTTACGTCAACTAGGAGATCTGAGTACTTATGAAAGTGGGCTTATAGAACCGGTTCTGCCTTCTTTTTCAAGAGTCCTTATGGAGTTTAATCTGGGAATGAGAAAATCGCTCTCTCGAACTGTAATATAGAAAGACGTCAGCTTCAAGCCTCTTGTCTTAAATACCTCCTTCACTTGCACCATGCAGAGACAAATTGTCTTTGATATTCTGGTTATATTTTATACACGTTAACCTGGCTCCCTCTCACAATGGAGTATTGTTTGAAAAGCAGTTGGGGGTTTCAATAAGGAGGCAAAATTGTGCTTGCACAGGATATCTCAAAGAGCCAGAACTACCAGCTGACAGACTTTCATTCATTATATTCCCCAAGCTTCTCCAATAGGGTTCTTCATGAGTGGAGAACGAGAGAGAGAGAGAGAGAGAGAGAGAGAGAGAGAGAGAGGACTTTTCTAGACCACACATGATTCCTCATTGAGGTTGTTGTTAATTTGTTTGAGCAAAGACATTATGAACAGATTAATAATGCTTCTCCCTTTTTGTAATGCGCACTTGTAGTGTATTTCAAATCTTAAAAGTATGTTTAAAAAAACTGTGCCTTCACATAATATAATAATAATGAAATGAAAGGCCACTTGAGTGTACTTTAAGAGAGTGCACTTTCGTGACTGTTTCATAACACACTTAAGTACACTTTAAAAAGTGCACTTTGCAATGTCAGATTTAAAGTACATTTAAGTAAACTGCAACTTCATCATTATAAATGTGTAATTACAAATATATTTAAATGCATGCCATAAAAGTTTCAATAGAAATTGCATTAGTTTACCATAAATGCTTGTCAGTACATTTGACAGTACACTTTAACCATATTTCCAAGACAATAGTAGAAATTATTAAATTACATATGACGTATAGGTCCTACTTAAGTGGGCCGAAAAGCAGTAATTAGTTCTGCTAATTGCATTTATTATACATTTAAACTTATTTAAATAAATTTAATTGTAAATAACATGTAATTAAGAATCTTCTTTTAAAGTATATTATTTCCGTACACTCAAGGGCTAATTTGATGAATTATGCACTTTCTTTTTTAATACTGCTGCTAAAATTGTTTATTCATTAAATGTGTGTGAGAGTGCATTTAGCATGAAATACTTATATTTGCTGCTGGTGTGGAAGATTTTATTAAAGTTCCTTTTCCACATGGAAACTGTTTATGAATCCAGTTCTCTGATAGGAACATATCAGTTGCGTTTAGCTGGAAAAGATTACATTTATGTATGTATATATGCATGCATGTATTTATTTATTTGACTATAATGTGGTCCTGGCCTGTCAGGATCTGCAGCTTTATTTTGTCTTTTCAAATCCCAGGTAATCTAGTGTGGCTACTGATAATATGTTCAAAATTGGAGTTATACAGTAAATCTCTTTACCGTAAGATATCTTAATTTAGGCTTGTAAAACCCTTATTTTGGTGCTAGTTGGATTCTGTCAGAAAGGAGCTGTTTGTACAGATGAGTCAGGACAGTTAGGGAGCACCCTCCAAGCTTTCTTCACAACAGTGCAGCAGTGTCCATCGTATTTGTTGTTACTGGCAAGAACAATATGTTCTGTCATTGCGTTTGGTGTGAATGGGTGGAGCATCCATTTTATTATATGTAGGCCACTACCAATTGTACGTCACTACAGTCCTGTCATAGTATATGTAAGCTGTAAAAGAGAGACAGAGACATTCTGTTGGCTTGAGTTCCTCATTATAGACATAGGCGTGGAGATTTTCTCCCACAGCAAAATTACCACTGGCAACACGATAAAAGTGCAGATTAATCCTGCCATTAAAACATATTTCTGACATCAGATTTTGTGATGAAAGAACTGTGATCTTCATGTGCTATCACGTATGGTATTAGTAAAATCTTCACTTTTGCCAATTTTGGTGAAGTATTTAGAGTATGCTCTTTGATGTAACTAGGATAATTCTTCATTTCTGATTGATCAACAAATGACTCCGTCCTTTTTAATGAATCATTCAAAAAGACTCACAAGCTCGTTTGAATCAGTGTGACAAATCTACTGAATGAGCATCAGAGTTGAATGAGCATCTGCATTGAAATTGGGATACTATTAATGTGAAACAACTTGATTGGGTCACAAACATTTTTATGTTTCTGGTTAGAGGAAGGTACATTTAATTAGATGATTTGCACAGTTAATGACTCCTAGCCCTAGGTTGCAGCAAACAGGGTCCACCATCTAAGCTAAGCATCTTCCGGTAAGACCCACATGGACGAGTCCTGGGAAAGGTGGAAAAACTGATGAATGGGTGTCCCTTCTTTGGCCTTTCTTGTCTCCATCTTTTACAATATGACCCCCTGCCTTTGCTGTACTGTTGCAGATAGAAACCACATTGCTTCACTTAGGGCATGGGTGCCAGCAATGTTGGGGACACATGCTGGTAGACTTTACAAGGAGTCACAGGTGTTCCCAAAAGTTCCCTTTATGTTTTTGTCTCGTTAACGATAAATCAGCACAGAGGACTACCCTTCATATGGGCACCATCTCTCCAGCGTCCTGTCCGAAGCTAAACCCATAACTGCCAGAGGATAGAGTCAGACTAAGCAAAGATTAATATGCACATGTGTTGTTTTTTAGCTTTGTTGGCTTTTGCGAGCCACGTATCTTCCACAGCTTGGGATCTTTTTAAAAGCAGTCAAGGCTTATATGAAAATGTAAGCTTATTTTCTGTATCTGTCAGAGTAATTGTTACAGTATATTGAAAAGGGTTCAAAAAAAGAGTCACTTGCAATATAAAGTTCTTAAAAAATGTTTTTGTGTTTTTCATTTATCATTATCATTTTGACATTTCTGTTTTGATTCGATTCTGATTCGTTTTGCTTCACCTGTGAAAGAAATTCCCTGCTAATGCTGTAAATTATACAGGGCAGTGTTTCACACTGATTCAAGCTGGTAACATTTTGAACAATTCATTAAAAGAACTAGCTCATATGTTCATAAATCAGGATTCATAGGCTATGCTGTATATTTTTCATTTATTTAAAAGAACCAGCTTATAAGATTTTTTTTGTTCATGAATCAGACAACACTGGTATGTTTATGATTCGCTCATTAGAACCGGCTGATAAGATTTGTTTCTTTGTGAATCAGATTAAACTGGTCACGTTATACAGTATGTTTGATTTTGATTGCAACCCAAAAGGATGTTACTTGCACTTATTTCCCAGTACAAATTGTTTTTATTGCATCACATTTGATTCATCAGCGAGAGAGCACCTTTGGAAAGCGGTTCAGGAAATACAAGGAACCTTCTATCATGTCACATTATGAAAAAGTTAATTTCAGAACAGGGCCTAAATGATGAAGTTCAGCAGAAATCTGCAGGATGAACACACTGTTACTTTATCTGCATTAAAACTGCAAATATAATTTCGTATCACCACTGAGAACCAAGATTATTTGTTAGGAAAAAAAATTCCCAGCCCTATTCTTCAATTAACTGACCTTCAGTTTGAGTTTGATCTTTAACTGGCTTTCAATCAGTATACATAGGAAGAGGAACTTACAATATAGCAAGAAAAGCTTGCGAAGAAAACCGTCATATATCTTAGTCCACGTTTACATAAATATAATGAAGCTGCTATCCCCCGCAGTGTATGGCTTGGCAAAGGCTACTCCTTTCTACAGGAAATTAGCCAACCTTACCTCCGTCTCACACTGAGATCCCCGGGGGTAACTGTACATCGCTCGCTGCATAATCCTAACATACCCGAGTACGGATAAAGAAGGAGATAAGGTTCAAAGATTTCTTTAAACAAGAAATACATTTGTGGGTTAGGATGTCAGAATAGATTAATTATGGGCCATAATGTATATCCTCCAACCTTCTGTCTGCCTTAGACACTGATGCTCTAACACGTCGTCATATTTCTTATGGAAAATAAAAATCCCAGCTACTTTGCAAGTACTGTGCCTAATGCACCAAAGTATGAGGCCCTTCATCTGGTGGTTCAGTTTGGATGGAGGCCTGTCAGGGTTGTACAGTAGCGTGTGTTTTCCATTGTATTAAAGTTCAAAGCTTTGCCATTCTTTTTAAACTCTTTCTGCAGATTGTTTCCTCCTAACCTCCTAATCTGCTGTTTTAGTTTTGAGAAGTCACAATTTCAAAGTCAAAGTCAAGTTATTATGCTGAACACTGGTTCATCTTCTGAACCAGTATGCATCTTCCATTTAATTATTTTTAGGTTCAGTTTGAAAGAAATCATCAGTGCCTTTGTGAAGGAACTGTACATATTTTAATTATTATGGCTGTCAACCAATTAAATAATAGTAATAATTCATTTTGTTTATAACATGCTTTTCTCATATCAAAAGCGCTAAATATTTGACTTCTTATTAATATTTTAACTTAATATTAAAGAATTAATAAAATGACAAATTACTTCACTTATGTTAAATGTCCCATCTGGATTTAATTTACAAATACATTATTTTCTTTCAACTAAGGACTCATGCAAATCTTTCAGTAGCAAAGTTTTTTGACCATTTTTTGGTGTGTTTCATATTTGTTTTACTCTTTAAACTCTACTTGACTGTTTATTGGGAGGTTCTGTTATATAACTGTAGCGTGACAACATGCCCTGTTACTGTCACTGTAGGCTTTCATATGTGACGTGTCATGTTTGTGGAGTTTAATGATTAACAAAATTATATTGTAAATTAAATTATGGTGAAAATGGGGTTTGGTATATACTGTACATTGGTTTTAGTAAGCTCACACAGGTCCCTCAGGCCATGGACACTTAAGGTCAGATTTAGATCAGCGTCATTACTTTAGCCTGAGAAGTGTACATATTGGTTTTAAGCCATAGAAACCCAGCTGAAAACAGAGAGTTGGTGTCAACCAGGAAGCTGTGAATCCCTTATTCACTGACAGTGATGCTTTTGAAGAAGACTACATATTTCTTGGAAGAAGAACGCTGGCGTAGAGATATGGTGCTTCTATGGAATAGAGCATGAGAAAGTAGAAAGTTCAGGAGACTCATAAAAGCATGGAAACATTTCATCAATGTATTGAGTGAAGGACAGAATTAACCCTTTCATGACTCTTAGTGTTACAAACTTTTTACATGTTGAAGTACGTTGATTTGTTTTTAAATTAAGACCTGAGTTATTTAAAGTTATTGTGTGTTAATGAATAATAATTACACTAACGATTTTCATTATTGATTTTCAAACTGTTTTTTTTATAAAAGTGACTCCTGTTTTTCATAGTTAGATTTTTTTAGGCATGCACATGTGCCCAAAATCACTATATTGTTTGAGCCAGTGCTGCTTGTCAGGTTATTCAATATTTTGATTGCACCACAGAATTGTTTTCACAGAATTCAGCTTACAAATGGTTTACTTAAATTTGTCTCTGTCACTTTAAATATTGATTAAGTAAATACATTTACAGTTCTAGCAGAGGAACTTTAGCCATATGAGATGTTTTAAAGTTAATACAATCACATGTACAGAGGCGGACAAAATATGGTGCTTCTATGGAATAGAGCATGAGAAAGTAGAAAGTTCAGGAGACTCATAAAAGCATGGAAACATTTCATCAATGTATTGAGTGAAGGACAGAATTAACCCTTTCATGACTCTTAGTGTTACAAACTTTTTACATGTTGAAGTATGTTGATTTGTTTTTAAATTAAGACCTGAGTTATTTAAAGTTATTGTGTGTTAATGAATAATAATTACACTAACGATTTTCATTATTGATTTTCAAACTGTTTTTTTTATAAAAGTGACTCCTGTTTTTCATAGTTAGATTTTTTTAGGCATGCACATGTGCCCAAAATCACTATATTGTTTGAGCCAGTGCTGCTTGTCAGGTTATTCAATATTTTGATTGCACCACAGAATTGTTTTCACAGAATTCAGCTTACAAATGGTTTACTTAAATTTGTCTCTGTCACTTTAAATATTGATTAAGTAAATACATTTACAGTTCTAGCAGAGGAACTTTAGCCATATGAGATGTTTTAAAGTTAATACAATCACATGTACAGAGGCGGACAAAGTACTCAACTCCATTACTTGAGTGAAAGTACAGATACTGCTGGTCAAATATTACTCCATTACAAGTAAAAGTTGTAAAGACAGATTTTTACTTAAGTAAAAAATATTTATCTTTCAAATGTAGTGAAGTTAAAGTTATAAGTTCCCAGAAAAAATAATACTCAAGTAAAGTACCGATACTCAAAAAGTGTACTTAAGTACAATACTCAAGTAAATGTACTTGGTTACTGTCCGCCTCTGCACATGTATCATGTATACTATTTAACCCAGGCTCACTGGAAAAACATTTTTGCAAAATGATATTACATTGCTTCTTGCACGTTTTGGCGACACTTTCAAAGTGAAACGTACAGATAAAAAGCATGTTCAGTTTTATCTGAAAGATGATTGTGAATATGGCAACATTTTATTTGTGTTGGTTGTCATATACTGTATATTGTGACAGTTCAGAAGTAAAATGTCCGGTGTGTGGTGTTGAAAGGTTAAAGGAACATGCTACTATTTTTGAAAACAGGCTCATTTTCAAACTCCCCTAGAGTTAAACAGTTGAGTTTTACCGTTTTCGAATCCGATCTCTGGGTCTGGCGGTAGCACTTTTAGCTGCAGCTTAGCATAGATCATTGAATCTGATTAGACCGTTAGCATCTCGCTCAAAAATGACCAAAGAGTTTCGATATTTTTCCTATTTAAAACTTGACACTTCTGTAGTTACATCGTGTACTAAGACTGACGGAAAATGAAAAGTTGCGAATTTCTAGGCCGATATAGCTAGGAACTATACTCTCATTCCAGCATAATAATCAAGGAACTTTGCTGCCGTACCATGGGTGGCAGCAGGCGCAATGATATTACGCAGCACCTGAAAATAGGTTTATTGGAAGTTACCTAGCTGGGGACTATTTTCAGGCGCTGCATAATATCATTGTGCCTGCTGCACCAATGGTACGGTCTAATCAGATTCAATGATCTATGCTAAGCTGCAGCTAAAAGTGCTACCGCCAGACCCGGAGATCGGCTGAATGGATTCGAAAACGGTAAAACTCAACTGTTTAACTCTAGGGGAGTTGGAAAATGAGCCTATTTTCAAAAATAGTGGTGTGTTCCTTTAATGCTGTATAGAGTTTGGAAACACTAAGCCCTACCTTAAACCTAACTGATAGTGTTAACAAAAGCAAACATGAGATAAAAATACATTTGCTGAAGCAACATGACGTTTTATTTTGCTTTTTATTGAGTGCCGTGACTCATGTTTCTTGGGACTTGGGACCTTAGTGCTCCACATCACAAATGCAATACTGTACCAGGTGAGCTACTGTTAATAAAGAATAACAATTGGTCCCTCTGTAAATTCTCTTTGCCACCGTGAAATCTTCTCAGTAGACTGAAAAGATCCTCTTCACATGAGCAGAAAAGTCCTTGGCGCCGCGCACACTTCTGTTTTAAATCTGTTAGCTTAATTATTTAAGCCAAATATAGTTTGCTTTTTTTTTTTATGAAAACAAATTGTTATTTTTATTTAGGCCTATTGCTTACATAGGCTATACATTTTCCTTAAAGCATCCCATTTTGTCCCAGGGCTTGAAAACCTGTGCCTAGGCTAGTTAGGTCCATGAAGAAACTTGTGAACGATGCTCTAGTTGTGGCATCACTGTTTAGTGACAGCACTGAATGCTCCGGGAAAACGTGTAGTCAGTGTCGGTCACAGTGCCTTTTAATTGCGGTTTTGAATCCAGTAATTATTTATTTACAATTTATAAGATCTGATTATGACAAGTGTGGTATAAAAGCTTTGTTTATTAGAGGAATAATTGGTTAGCTGGAAAATGTTACATCGCGACCATGCTTTTGGATGCCGTTCGAGCCCATAATAGCCTACATTTATGTGGTCACGAATTTCCACAAATTCAATCATATTTAGGCATTGTTTCTTTTCCTAAATTCTCACCGTCTAACCCTCTAATTTCGCAGGTTTATTTGATTGTCATTCACTTTTTATCACTGTTTTCGCATCTAAGGGAAAGGAAAGATTTCATGGCCGTGAATTAAGAATTCGTTCGATGTATTAATTTGTTCCATTAATTAATAATTTTAGTTAAATCATGGGTTATTTAAGGAACAAAATTAATGAAACATGGACAGTGGCCACAAATGAATAAGTCGTAAGAACGAATTAACAAGTTGTAGGAATGAATAGCCTATCTGTCCTGTGTCCCACAGCCCTGCAAAGCGCAGAGCCCGATATGAAAGAATTATCTGGGGAAATGACTTAGTTACTACATTTCTATTGCTTTCCATGTTGAAGAACTTTGTGTTGTTTCTATTTTAATGTACTTTTAAAGTTTAAATCACATTAAAAGCCTAATTTGTACATTATGAATGAATGATGATGCATTTATATACCGTCACCGTCACTCACAGCCGCTCGCTCGCGTTTTGCGCATGAGCCGCACGCAGCCCTAAATTAAACGACTTAATCGACCATCGATAGCTTTAATCGATTGCATCTCTTATCGACAATTAATCGATCATCGATTAATCGTTGACATCCCTAATCCAGATTATATTTTATTGTTTGATGCATTATTGTGTCGCATTTGTTGAGGACACAGCATCAGATCTGAAAGTGCTGGATCTGAAGATGATCTACTTACTGTG
>NW_015505215.1:424072-435263 GCF_001515645.1 Sinocyclocheilus grahami | reverse complement strand
CTTGTTATAGCACTTGCGTATCATTGCTCTTTTGTTGATTTTGATTGCTTCTGTTGTCCTCATTTGTAAGTTGCTTTGGATAAAAGTGTCTGCTAAATGACTAAATGTAAATGTAATGTATTTTCTCTACAGTGGACATGTATGAAATGATGTCATTTGTTTCATAACAGGAAGTCATATTTTGATTTGAAACTTCATTTTCCTGAGATGTTGATTTATGACAATTTAAAAATGAATCCGATTTAAATAATTACAAATATTATCATATTTCCATAAGGATGTAAAATTTTATCACTAAATTAATGTCAGCCATCTTTAAAGAGCAAGGAGAGGGAGTGGTCATGGTGAAACTTCGGTCACCGTGATTTTGCCAAGCAAGACATGCTCCTGGATCAACATCAGTCCAAAAATATAGACCTAACCCTATCCATAATATATCACTAAAATCAGAGGGAAATGATGGTTGAATAACAAGGGTGTAGAAGCACCTAACTCTGGTTGTAAGGCTAAAATTGACATTTCCTGTAAACTTATCCCTAAATTCTGATTGGTTAATTGGAATGTTGATCCAGGAACATGTTGCACTTGGTGAAATCACATTCACTGTGAAACTTCCATCTCTGAAAAGCTCCGAATTTGCTCTTTACAGGACATCCAGACTTAAAACTGTGACATGTAAGGTCTCAGAGAAATTCACTAAAATATAATGTCCTCTACAGAGACAAAAACTCCATAGCTGGGTCTCAGGAGGATATTAAACGATTTAAATAACTCAATTTATACTTGATGAAACTGAAACCCCTAGTAGGTGGCGGCAAGTCACTGAATCATTCATTCAATCGATTCGTTCAAACAAATTATTCATTTAGAAACGAAGCAAGTAACTGTCTTTATGAATGGATAATTGAATCATTGACTCACTAGGTTCGTTCAAAAATGCAGATTCATTCATAAATGAAACAGCACTGTGCTTGCTTGGAGATGCGCAGCGGCTCAGCTGTGACTTTGTTTAGAACTATTTTCACTGACAAAATAGAGCAAAATCAGATAACAATGTTCAATGCAAGTAATTTACTATTAACGTGTACACAATCAAAAATGTATAAAACGATTGTATAAATGCAATATCACATTTGTAAACTCTGCTTATAATCATTAAAAAGTTGTCACTCATCTTAGTTCATCACGATCTCACAAACTTTCGTTATAATTAATGAATCTCTCTACACTGCACACTGAATCTATTAGCCTATTTACATCGTCTCTACACTTTGTTTGTTATAATGAGAGGATCTGAGCTTGAATGACTAAGCACTGAACAAAAACTTTAGTCTGCTTTCACGATCTGCGCTGTGAGGAGCAGGCACGCACCGATAGAGAAGCATTTCCACTGGCTGCAGTCTGCAGGTATTATGGCCAATCACAAAAGTCGACATTGCGCAGCAAACCATTGACACAAATATCACGCAGTGTTTATGTGCAGAACTGGGATCGCTTTCGTAGTCTTTTGAATGGGTAAAATATAGAAATAATTTCCAAATAAACCTAACCAGTTGGAAATTAAACGTTGTCCCCCCCCTCGAAATTCACTCCCCGGACTTTTTTAACTTAAAAACTTTCAGGTGTCCTGACATTTTATCCTACCCGTCAGATTGTCCTACCAGGGTTTACTGCGCATGCGCACATCCTACCGAGCTAGTTTACTACATTAGAAAAGCTATACATATGAAGCTGGTTATGTGATTCAAAGTCAAAATGCGTAAGTTTACAAATTATGCACTATGGTAAAAGTGTTTTGAGGTCAAAACATAGCATTGTGCAAGGAACCACGCGATAATAATAAGTCTTTATTAATCAATAATTTGCCCCATAATAATTAGGGTTGGGTACCGAAACCCGGTACCAATATGGCACCGGTACCTATGTAACCGGTATGTACTAGAACCTCATTTTGGTGCCATACCTGAGTGATCGATTGAAATATTATGTTCTCCGAAACGGACGTAAGCATCATCATCATCACTGGCACCGCACGTGAAAAATTATTTCCCGACTGAGAAAATGCATGTGAACTCAAGTCGGAAAGCTCTAATAATACAAATCCAACACATCTTTGTAGTAACGAGAGTGTCCATGTTGTTTTCACATTCCGACTTAAAAGCACAACTCCGGAAATGAGAGCATCCGAGGAGTGCGTGAATGCAGTAATTACACATGCTCTGATGGCAGTAGGTAGCCTTCCGTTAACTAAGCTAAACATGCTTAAATTAAAATGCCTAAAGCTAAACCTCCCTTGTATTCACATTTCTAAACCTGTTGTCCACACACGATTTTCGTGTCCACTCCTTTAAACATTCTAATAATGTGTGGTCTTGTCAGTCATCTCTCCTTATTCTCGACCTATGATCAGTCAAAGCTGACTCCGATAGCTCTTATTGGATGCAGGGTCGCCAAGTCCGCGTTTTTTCCACAGAATTGGGCTACTTTTAAATTGTTGCCATAGGTTGATTTTCCCAAGTGGGTTAAAGGTTTGAAATATTGCATAAATTACATTTGACTGAAATGCTTGTATTGAAACATTTTGCATTCAACCTATGATAAAACTTTCATGGACTTCTACATTAACTGTTCCCTCCTGGTGGAATGACCTGCCCAGCTCAATCCAAGCAGCTGAGTCCTTAATATTTTCAAGAAACGGCTGAAAACACATCTCTTTCATCTTCATTTAACCCTCTAACTCTAGCACTCTCTATTCTAATGCTACTTCAAATTTTATCTGCTTATTTTTTTAATTAAAAAACTTGACCCTGTAACATTTGCACTCTGTATTCTATTTCTATTTTAATGGCAAATCCATAATTTTTGGGGGGATTTTTTATTTATTTATTTTTTAATAAGTATCGGTTCAGGCACCGTATAGGCACCGGAACCGTTTTAAAAGTATCGATTTGGCACCGGTATCGCAAAAAACCCAAACGATACCCAACCCTAATAATAATTTGTGTGAAAAGGCGTTGAAGAGTTACTGCCACTATAGTGCTAATTTTAGCTGGAAACTACTGTGGCTTGTATGTATATAGGCACATTTTTGGAGGTTTGCAAAAGTGTAGATAAAGGCACATTTTTCCAACGAACCTTTGTTAACCTAATGTATCACTGCACCTTTGGGAGGAAACGGATCACTTATACTTTCCAATGTGAAAAGAAAGAAAAACAACAGAAAAGAAAACAAATTTATGCATAATCTATGATTAAACCAATGATTACACTGTATACATGTCTCTCTAGAATTAGAAGGTTAAAACAGCTCCACGAGGTGAACATGTATGATGTCATGAGCGCTGTAAATTTGAAACTAGACTACCCGAACTTGACCTCTGCAGGCCACTGTAACACATGCATGAGGCCTTTGCTTTGCTGCAGTGAATGGACACACAATGGACAAGAAAGACTAATTGCTGAAATTATGAATGCAATCAAGCTTCTTTTGACCATAGGGATTAGAAATAGTAAAATGGGTCTTAATCAGCACCAGTTATGTATGATACTATACAGCTTTCAACTTCATATTTTCAACTTTATTGACTTATTTTGCCTCTGAAAGTGATCTATGTATTCAAACTCACATGAGAATATAAAATGGTTTGTTTTGAAATGCAAATATTTTTGAGAGGAAGAGATGGCTCCCTAATGATTAAAGTATTGATGTAATTGTTTCATTGCGATCAAAAGCAATTAAACATTCCTTTAGTGTGCTAATTCATGTAGGCCCATTTCAACAGATGTGAAATTAGAATGATAAGAAATTAGACAATATCTGAAAGAATAGCTAGAAAACTTCAGACAATCAAAGCTGTTTTTAAGAGTGAGACAGTCTCAGTCTGTAACATGTAAGAACAGACTGAATAATGATGAACCACAGCAGCGCTGGATGAAATGCTTCCTCTAACTATGAAAGGTCTGTAGTCCCTCTGAGGACATAATACAATGTCTTTGCAGTTCAGCTTTTCATTTAGCAGATACTTTGTAATGGCTGCTGACAGAGTTTTACAGGTTTGACTATGTGTTAAAGCTTATGGAAAGACAGGTTACAGAAAGTCGTACTAAGAAGGTTATGAAAGGTCATAGGCTTCCCTCCAGAAAAAGATACTGCAACAGAGGTTGTAAATCTAACCCATAAACAGGACACCACCCACCACATAGTGGCAAACCAGGCTTCTATGAACTTTAAGCAGATTTCAGTGTTCACAATAATTCAATAATTCTTTTGTTTGACATGTGTCAGTTTGCTTGAACAATGCTGTATGTTGAAATTCACATCCTTTTAAAAGCTTATGAGATGTGAGGTCTATGTGAACACTGCCAAAATATATTCAGTGTGTCCAATTTGACTTTCTTCAAAGATTTGGAGGTCTTTGAACCAGAACCCCCAAGTTTCTATAAGACAGGTATATATTTTACAAACCCCTTAACCGTGTGTCATTTATTGGGCATGAAGAGAAAGTGGAACAAGTTTCTTTTTAGTTTTTTTGAAAGCTTATTTCCTTCAAAGTCCAGGAAGCTGTTTTTAATAGCTGTTCTCAATAGGATGTAACAATATAAGAGCACAGTGACTTTCCAAGGTAGTGGGGAAAGGAATTGTAATTCTGACATTTAAAAACAAACATTGTGGTCTTGGTTAGCCATTATTGCTGGATGTGGAGAAGAAATAACATTACAGAAGTTTGGACAGTTCCAAGGTTTTTCTTCTAAACCCATGTTGTCTCATTAAGGTTCTTGACAAGAAATGACAAAGATAATTATATATAACAAACTGTATAAAGGAAATCAAACACACAATTAAAGTAATTTGTTAAATCAAATGTGATAAAAATATAATAACAATGAAACAATTGTTTAAGAAAGTAATATTAAAATAACATCTCTTGCTCCAGTGCTGACACAAAAACATCTTAATCGACGCCATATTCACAAATAGCACACTTTCCACCAAATGCCTTGTTCTGTTCCATCTCGCCAAAACAAAGACAGATAACTGGGTGTAGTTCATTAAGGTGGTGTTGAAGTGAATGCATTAATAGCTGAGACTCTATCTGGCTTTGCTTTGCTATCTGTGTGAGCAGTCATTCCTATCGCCCACTCCAGCAGATAACCGTCATGGGAACCTGACCGTACGTCTCCTGCAGTACAGCTCAGTACCCTTCAGTCACTGATAACAGCAGCTTTGAGCACATGGGAGTGAAAAATACACTTTCATACCTTTATGCTGTACGTTTCTGTTAAACCCAAAAATGGTGATTTTTGGACAATAATTTGTTGTAATAAATTGCTTACAGTGACCAAGTTACATACACTACAGTTCACTGTCAGAAAAAAAAGAAAAAAAAAGGTGCAAAAATTGTACTTTTAGGGATACAACAGATTGTCTAAGGGACACCTTTGTACCTTATTTACCACTAAAGAGTCCATATTAGTGCATTAGATTAGTAATGTGTAATACGTACTGTTATGGTATTATGAACCCTTTAAGGGTAAAAAAAAAAGCGACAAAGGTGTCCCTATGAGAGTACTGCCCTATTTTGAACACTCTGAGAGTGTTCAAAAGTTTGGGATCAGTAAGATTTTTTTTTATATATATATTTTTGAATGAAATCTCCTAAGGCGCCATTTATTTGATCAAAAATACAGTAAAACTGTAATATTACAGTATAAAATAACTGTTTTCTATTTTAATATACTTCCTGTGATGTCATAGTCAATACTCCAGCCTTCAGCATCATATGATCCTTCACAAATCATTCTGATTTGCTGATTTGGTGCTCAATAAACATTTCTTCTGATTATAATCAGTGTTGAAAACAGTTATGCTGCTTTTGTGGAAACTGACCTTTTTTTAGGACTATTTAATCAATAGAAAGATCAAAATAACAGCATTTATTTTAAATAAAAATCTTTTTTAACTAAATAACATTATAAATGTTTACTGTCAATTTTGAGCAATGCATCATTGCAGAATAAAATAATTAATTTCTTAAAAAAAAAACTTACAGACTCTAAACTTTTGAACAGTATAGTGTATCAAATGTTATTATATTATTATATTTAACTATAATATGTTATTGTTAAATAATATATCTGATACTTTTTTTCTGCATGGTTTAAGTATGTTATAATAATGTATTATGTATTTTGGCTTTTAAAATTGTTTGCAGCAAGCTTGTTATTTTTCACATTCCTTTTGGATTTGTTGCATCCAAATAACCTGTGGCTAACACTTGTTCTTCTCTCCTTTTATTAAGCCCTGCCAGATAATGTGAAACCGTAACTTTAAAAATGCACCACAAAACCACCTGGAATGTGCCAAGACAGAATTTACACAAGAAGCCAATTTTCTCAGTTTACTAGAACAACAATTAAGTATTGATCCAATTGCATAGTTCACACTGTCACCACCTTGGTAATCCAAACCACAGTGCCAAGACTTTTAAAAAATGCCAGAATCATCCAATATTTTTTGGATGATAAATACCACTAAGCTCAGTGACATCCAGCTACCTTTTGTTAATGACAGCTGCAGTAGCAGGTTACTGTCACAGAGCTGCAGTAAAGCTTGACGTCACCTGTCAGCACATGGGGGCTTGTCGGTGGTACAAAGCCTGTTGCCTGGCGCCCCTGTTCTACTCACACAGACACATACTGATAACTAAGCCAGAGCTTCTCAATCAACCGCTCATCCTGTTTACTTCAACCACAACTCAGAAGCAACACCCAAGGAGAAAGGGACCATTTTAGGAGAGGATTTCCAGACTCTGGGTTTATTACATCAGTATCAATGCATTTCAGAGACACACAAATCACTTGCAATCTAATCTGCCAAATTTTAAGTAGACAAGAATATTTATTACTGATGGCTACTGAAAAGATTGATTTGATTTTATGGCCGTTAATACACATTCTTTTATTTTATGACTTGTTTTCCAGTTAAAATATTTAAACCAAAAATAGTTCAAACAAGATACATTTTAAAATAAGCAACACTGTATAGATATTAAGGCTTGTTTTTATAGATAGTATCTTGAAAAGTGTATTTTGTCTTACAGCAATGACACAATTTTTCAATTGTTTTTAATTTGTTGGTAACACTTTACAATAAGGTTCATTAGTTAACATTAGTTAACTACTTTAGTTAACATGAACTAAGCATGAACAATACTTCTACAGCATGTATTAATCTTAGTTCATGTTCATTTCAACATTTATTAATGCATTATTAAAATCAAAAGTTGTGCTTGTTCACATTAGTTAATGCACTGTGAATTAACATGAACTAGCAATGAACAACTGTATTTTCAATAACTAACATTAACAAAGATTAATAAATACTGTAATAAAAGTATTGTTCATTGTTTGTTCATGTTAGTTAATACATTAACTAACATTAACTAATGGAACCTTATTGTAAAGTGTTACCAATTTGTTTAATCTTAAACAAGTTACTGCCAGTGCAGTAAGATAATATTCATATTAAAGATTTATTTGCTGTAAAAAAAATCTATAGTGTTGCTTCATAAATATTTTTGTTCTTAAGGACTTTAGATATTTTAACAAAAAACAAACTTGTTTTTCAAAAAAAAATTTTTTTTACTCAGCATTTATTGATATATGCAATTAATAGTGATTGATTTGATTAATCAGCATATAATGTAATTAATTCAATAAAAAATGATAACCAGATTACAATACTAAAAACTGTAAAAAAAAAAGAACACAAAATCATTTTGCCATTTTGCCATCTTGCTTTTGTTTCCTCTCTCCAGACATGGAAGCAATTTCAGCATACTGCCAATAACTTGTGATTGCCCTCATTTCACCCCAGTGTGAGTGTTCATCCCTCAGGGAATGAAGCAAGATGCAATAGAGTAGCCCCAGCTGCTGAGGGTACTGTCACATCTGGATCTGTTCTCGCTTGCTCTACCTGTAATGGTACAGTGTTCACCAAAAGCAAGTCTGGACCTTCATGCCTTCCAATCAGATTAAAATCTACCCAAGACAGTGCTTTGGTTTTTTAGATATTTTAACAAAAAACAAACTTGTTTTTTTTTTTACTCAGCATTTATTGATATATGCAATTAATAGTGATTGATTTGATTAATCAGCATATAATGTAATTAATTCAATAAAAATGATAACCAGATTACAATACTAAAAACTGTAAAAAAAAAAGAACACAAAATCATTTTGCCATTTTGCCATCTTGCTTTTGTTTCCTCTCTCCAGACATGGAAGCAATTTCAGCATACTGCCAATAACTTGTGATTGCCCTCATTTCACCCCAGTGTGAGTGTTCATCCCTCAGGGAATGAAGCAAGATGCAATAGAGTAGCCCCAGCTGCTGAGGGTACTGTCACATCTGGATCTGTTCTCGCTTGCTCTACCTGTAATGGTACAGTGTTCACCAAAAGCAAGTCTGGACCTTCATGCCTTCCAATCAGATTAAAATCTACCCAAGACAGTGCTTTGGTTTGTAGACTGAGTACCGTGACGTAACTTGTTGGCTCTGGCTTTAAATTGGAGGCATTTATATATTTCCCTTTGGAGGAGTTCAAAGCCTACAATGATTGAACATAGGAACACATCATTAAATGTAAAGATAAGCTGTAATGCATGACTTTTAAAGATTATGTTTTGATCATGGAAAAGTTAATACTAAGAAAGAAAATCTTGATTTTATTCATTTGCAGTGCAGGATGATGATACAATTCACAGGAAAAGATAAGCAATTTTAATATATCACATTTGGGTTTGATTATGATGTGAAATCAATTACATTTGAAATGTTTTTCAGTGTTTGAAAATTTGACTACTTAAATTTGAAATGTTTGTCTTTGCTCCTGTGCTAGTCAACCAAATCATTTTTACACTGTATAAAAATAGGTTGAGTGTTTTTTACCCCTTTTTTCAAATTCTTATTCACTTGGTTTAGCAATTATTGTTAGAGATGATCATTCCAACATGAAAAAAAGAAAAGAAAAAAAAAGCTAAATGTACATACAGTGGGGCAAAAAAGTATTTAGTCAGCCACCAATTGTGCAAGTTCTCCCACTTAAAAAGATGAGAGAGGCCTGTAATTTTCATCATAGGTATACCTCAACTATGAGAGACAAAATGAGAAAAAAAATCCAGAAAATCACATTGTAGGATTTTTAAAGAATTAATTGGTATTAGAAACTTTAAAATCTTCTTGAAAATATTGCTGTTTTATAAATATATTATATTATTATTATAAATATATTTCCATTTTACTATTATATAAATATTTTTGAGATGGTAAACCCATCCCTACCCTAAACCTATCCACTTTAAAACATAATATGCTGATAAATGTAACAGAAAGAAGTGTCAGTTACAGTGAACTTATAGATAGATTATTTTGTGCATAAACTTTACATTTTAATAAACACTAAAACATACAAAACAACTTTAGAGTACAAAGTTCATAGAGTTCACATAATATTAAATATATTGAATGCTGTAAGTTTCAGTGTCTGTCTTACACTTTATGTAATTTATGTGCCGTTAAATAATAATGAGATCACCCTAAAAACCAGGATACATGTCAGATCTTTTGTTTTGATTAATACAGTATATCCATTTTTTCATGAAACATACTGGGAGCCTCTAACCCTTCATTCCAGTAATCTTATTTTCTCTTTCCACTCCTGGCGTCCTGGAATACATACGGAGTAATGCTTCTAGTATTTATTCAAAGTATATGTGCCAACCCTGGATGCCTCCTGCAGAGGATAAATGCGCTTTCCCTTTCTCTCGCTCTCTCTCTCTCTCTTTTTGCTAAGGCCAGAGCATGTCCCCTGGCACTGCTGTTTGATGAAAACAGTGACAAAAAACAAACTCTGTGTTTCTTAATATGCACAAAGACAAGCAACTCATGCACTGCATTATTCTGCTGGAGAGCTTTTCTACTCTTTGTGCAATGAAGCACAGATGGCCAATAAAACAGTGAGAACTGGCTAAAAGGTGACCGGAGCAGTTTTATATTGAGATTTGAGACATTGTGCACACATTAAAACGTCAGTGTCATGTTTGTTAAATATCTTCTTGAATTAGCAAGCCCTAAATATTACTTTTTGTCATGCACTTTCAATTTAGACTTTTTTTCATGAAGTCATGCAATCACTTTTGCCATAAAACTGGACTGTTCACAGATCATGCTACAAGTCTGATGAAAAGACCCAGTGACCCTGTGCACATTATTATCTAAATGACAACAGTAGCATTTTCCAGTGAGGCAGTCACCATCTATCAGTTGAGGAGGGCTGAACAAGACGTCATAGATTGCTTGGTTTGGTCTTTTGCATATTTCCATTTTGACCTGCCATGTTCCATTTTAATTTCACATATGCCAATACACATTTTATTTGTGCTGAGTTTCATTAGCTTTCATACAAATAAGGAATTCTGTGCTAAAGTTTGTCTTCTTACACTCTAACAAGAAATTGGTAACACTTTATTTTACAGTCCTGTTCCATATGTACATTATATATACTTATTTTTGTAATTCCAATAACTGGGTAATAACTACTAACCCTAACTACTAACCCTTTCTTAGATAAGTAAACTGTAAGTACACGTGAGTGCACATAGTGTAAAATAAAGTGCAACCAAGATCTATTTCAGTGGATCTATTGCCACAGCTTTAAAAATATATGGTTGCAAGTTAATTTATTGATATAATTAAACACTTTAAGTTGCAAACATAATTTTGTTGAGTTCTATTAACATAATAATGTTGATCATCACATTTACTTAATATTGTGTATAATTTAAACTCCACATTTTTTTAACTTAGAGAAATTATTTGATAACTTTAAAAATTGGTGAAATTGGATTTCTAGTTTCCAGCATGCTTTGCATAGGACTGGATAAGGTGAGTAAATGTTGAATAAATGTTGAATTATGACATTTAAAAGTTTCTGTTATGTTGACGTTTTTATGGTTTTGCTGAAGAGTAGAGCTTGTGGTTATGTGGGTGGCTACATGGTTACTCTATAAACAATGACTGCCAGTGACAAATAATGTCTTTCTTGTTCAATAAATTGACATGTAAGTTAAGTTTAGCATGTGTTATGATAGCTGTTGACCTTAATTGAAGTAGATAAGGTTAACTGGCTTC
>NW_015505215.1:423743-424048 GCF_001515645.1 Sinocyclocheilus grahami | reverse complement strand
CCTGCCTGTGCTTTCTAGTACCCCTTAGACCTTGATTAGCTTGTTGAGGTGTGTTTGATTAGGGTTGGAGCTGAACTCTGCAGGACTAATGCTCTCCAGGACTAATGTTGGCCACCCCTTGTGTAGGCATTGAAGGTGGCAACATCCAGCACATTGTACCATAGCACCATGGGCAACCTCCGTGTTCTCCACTTACATAAGTAGATGCAAACCATTTTTACTCAATCTATTGAACTGGGTCTGAGTTTTCTCTTCAGAGGTCTCATCAGAGTAGTCTTTGATGTCATCAAATGAGTCTTCATCTA